>NW_011887743.1:574882-575869 GCF_000806365.1 Fopius arisanus | reverse complement strand
TAACGCCGAGCGCTGGTATGATTCCGATTGAATCGCTTCCAGTGTTTTAAACTTAAGGAAATTTATTCTTTTATGAATTTGTGAATTGATGCCTCTAGAAGGAGTGAGAAGTCTCGAACATCTACACAAGCACTCATGATAGCGGATGAGTTCACTTCAAGTTGATAAATTCAAAGGTGAAACCTCGAGCGCAGATTATAAGCCAGGAAAATTTGGCAAAGCATGGTGTGGTTGACAATTACCGAAAAATCTCACTGCTATTATATTGGATATGGAAAACGTGCCCATTGAATACATCACGCTGAATAAAATATAATTGCCATATGGTGGGTATTATGACTATTATTTATAATTCTATTTCTCTGTGCTACCAACGAAAATAGTCATAGTGAGTACCTTTGAAACTGGTGCATAGAAACCGTCTCTCACATGCATGCACAAACCGAACGATGCAGAGCTGATCAGCCAGTTAATCCACTTCCATCAGTTGACTGAAATGAAATAGAGCGAACAGGGGCTTCAGTTGGAAAATTGTACCGCGTATCGAATGTATACGTCATGCGATTGCCTCGATTTTTCACGTTTTCATAAAAATAAAATTGATAGCCTTCCATCATCAGCCGGAAAATCAATACAGAGCGAATGATTACGGAGAAAATGATATGATGCCGGAGTAGGTTTAATTGATTTCAGCACTAATGGGTAAATTATTCTTCGGAGCCATTGGGGAATATTTACATTCTACGTTGTAATTTTAAATACCAACGAATAGCATTCATTAATTTATATGCACCCCTCAAATCATTGAATTGTTTGTTATCGCTTCGTTGTACATCATGATAATCGATTTATGGTGTATTCCGTAGTCATTTATTTTTTTAAATAACAAAAAATGAGTAATTCATTATAATTGAGTTCTCATGAAAATTTTTGCATGTCTTGTGGAGAATATTTTGATACAATAAAGTAATAAATAGCAATAAACAG
>NW_011887743.1:569483-572092 GCF_000806365.1 Fopius arisanus | reverse complement strand
AGAAAATATTACTCACATAATCATCACGTAAATTACAGATTTCCCAAAAATCACTTACGGTGTATCTTCGTGGAAGCTCTGAATAAAATCTGTCTGCATAGTTTCAGGGTAAAGAATCATAACAGGCCAGATTAATCTCTGTCTTTTATCGAGTTTTACTCTATGCTGAGCTAATTGGGGAATCTGTGGCTCCAAGTCTTTCAATTCATAAGATTTATGACCATTTGACAGATCTATGTTGATACCCCTCTGTTTAATTGCCTCTATCAACGTATCCTCTTCTTTCTCTTCCTTTTTCTCTTTCATTTCCTTCAATCTCATTTCTCTCTGCTGCTTTTTCTGTTAAAAAAAATACAAAGAAATTTATCAGTCCATTCCATTTCAATGCAAATTATATGATTATGATATGCTAAAATGATTTGGCAATTTAAATTTTCACAAATATTTAGAGAATACAAGAGCTTTAAATCGCTCTACCTCTCTACCTCTTATGATTAAACAAAAATGTTGTCGGCAGTTAAAAGATTAAGTAAATGAATAGATATTTTGGTATTTACCCTTTCTAGAGTAGCATTTTTAAGTATTTTAGATAGTTCACTGTTGAATTCGTGCTCAGTAAGGTAAATATTACAAAGTTCAATGCAGTCCTCAAAGTTTTTCGTTAAATAACAGCACATTGCGGCTCTACTCAAAGCTTTAGGATAATTTGTCTGGAGTTTCAATGCCATTTTACAATCATTCAAGCAGGATCGATAATTTTTCAACATGAAGTGAGAAGCCGCTCGGTTATTGTACAACTGAGCTCTAAGACTTTCGTCTTTACATTTAGTTTTTATTCCTTCTGTGTAACTTAGAATTGCCAGCCGGTAATTTCTATGTTTGTAGTTGAAATTTCCATCTTCTTTGTAATTAGCTGCCAATTCTGTTGACAAAATTAAAGAATAGTAATGAACAGCTTTTAATAAGGATAAGAAATTGTCAAATTATATTTCAAAATTAGATAGAGCAACTTTTTGCCTGCAGACAGTCTGTATGAAGATATTCAACAAAAAACATCGGCAAAATCGATCATTCATTCACTAGTATCGACTTTGTCATTTATAGACAACACCTAATGGTTTTTCTGGCGTGCTACATTCTGATGAAATTGTTCTTTGTCATTTTACCCTAGTATCAGTTACTTTCTGATTTAAACTGATTCATAGTTAATAAAGTTGCCTAAATTTTAGAAATTTTATAAGAATTTCATTTATGGAGGACACAAAATTCTCCATGAACCCAGTCATTTTTAATCAAACTACTGTACTTTGATGGAATTTTTAAAACAGACCTTCAGGTGTGTTGTCGTCCTCTCCATATTTGAGTTGCTGCAGTCCCTCCATCAAGGGTGAGATTTCATCTCCAGGTTCCGGTGGCTTCTGCATGAAAAATGGGTGTTTTTCCATTTCTTCTTGCCACCGATCCTCTGACCAGCCCTCATCGTACGATTTCTTTTCCAAACTATTTATGTATTCATCTAATTCAGCATCCAGCTTTGCTGCTAGTTTGAGACGTTCAGCATCTGTCCAGTCTTTTTTCTCTAAGTTTCCTGATTCTGCTGACATCTTTTGTCATTACAGCCCCCAAAAATACAGAAATTGTTACACGAAATTTTATAATTGACTTTAATAGATCCATTTTTCCTTAAAACTACTATACAATTAATAGAAAAATTATACAATCACTAACGTAACCTAAAATTATAGATCGACTTTTATTAAATTTATTCTATTTGTTTTCGAGAAGAAATTAATTTGAACGTTAAACATATTGTGGTTGACAAAAATTGTTTCAAAGAAATTTATAAGCCTGTATGAATCGCTTAATTATTATTAATTATTAAGTACCTCGAGGACCGCTTTCTGTGCCAATAGAATAACGTTAGGCAGGGGTTATGTTTACGATATAATCATATTGAATTACACCAATCACACTCGGTTATATAGACCAGCCCCCTCTCAACAAATACGTAAAACTCAATCGACGTCATTTAATGAGACATCTAATTTCATTTCAAACCTTGCCTTTCAATAATGACATCACAGTACATTCAATTTAATTTTGCATGTACATTCTTGCCAATTTATTGGGAGACTGTACGATTTTTGCAATGTTGTAATAAACAAATTCATATACTTGTAATGAGGCGCCCAATCAGCTGATAGCCCCCGCCGCCCTTATAATAATTTTTTCAATTTACACTAGAGGGCGAAAAGTTTCATTCCAAATTTTGTTACATATATGATAAAATGAATAAAATTGTCTGATTTATAAATAAAAATAATAATTGGGTAAGAAGTGATAATATTCTATTAGTGATTCAAATGAAAATTTGTATGCAATACAATTTTTTCAAAAATTTTTGTTCGATATCTCCAGTCGCCTTAGGGTGGTGCCTTTTTAAAACATTAATTTTTATTCAAATCAGAAGTACAAAATATAATTATCATAACATTATTCATAGTAGGTGAAAAATCAATATCAATATCAATATCAATTTTAAATTATCTCAGCTCTGGAAATGTGTTGTGTATTAAGTTTGTAGTGTTTACAGAAGGTTATTTACTTGT
>NW_011887743.1:566027-567233 GCF_000806365.1 Fopius arisanus | reverse complement strand
TATACATTATTCATCTTGAATTCACTCATTGTTGATTAATTTTGTTGTCGAGAGAATATAAACAATGAATATACTCTTGAGAAAAACATTACATCTGTTTAATTAATCTACCCCGGCCAAGTAAATTCATTTGGTAAAAATTAAATCAATTAAAATACATAATTTAATTAATAAATTAAATTAATTACAATACATACATGTTTTTGTGTTTAGTGAATTTGTTTGGCAAACGTAATTTTTTTGTCGATGTATGTCTTCCCCTTAATTAAAAAAAAATTATGTGAATATTAATGGCATTGCGAGTGGTTTTTAGATTTTACAGAAATGATGAGATTCCTTGGGTATCCCAGATTAATTTCTCTGTCGAATTTCCGAGTGCCTAATTTTCCACTAGTTGCGGAGGTATTGGTGTGGCTTGTCCGAAGATTTGATGGCGATACCGACATTTCTTGTGATTATCAAACTGAAGAGGATAGAGTGGCGATTATTCGTCGGGCTGCAGAATTTATGGTAAAATTATAAATCGGATACTAGGTCTAATTCTCTCGAACTCTTTGAGTCTCATTACCCCCTAATAAATCTTGTCTCACAATTTTCCTGTACAGATAGAAATTTATTTATTCCAAAGAAAATTAGTCTGGATAAATATATTTTTCTCTATATTATTAATGCACGTACGGAATAGTTCCACTTGACATTGGAAAATAAATTTTTTAGGCAATAAAAACAAATATCAAACTCAACACAAAAAAGCTGTATCAAGCTGATGGTTATGCTGTCCACGAGCTTTTGAAAATCGCAACATTATTGTACGAAGCCCAGAGTAAAAGTGCTGAGGAAGAAATTCTGTCGTCTGATAATAAGCATCAGGCGAGAATCGATATCAGTGATCGATTGAACGAGTTGAAAACTACAAGGCAATTAGCGAGCCAATTAACCGTCAATGGCGCAAGTCTTTTCGATTTACTTGGGCGAGAAGTGCAGCTGCGAGAAATTAGAAATTTGAAGATCGCCAGGCAGTTCGATACAGCAGAAATCGAAGTTGCGATGAGAGATGTTATAGAAAATACGAAGAAAGAGATCGAGGAGACAAAGAATCAAATAGAGAATGTTAAGGTAATTTAAAATTATGGAATTAAACGAAAACAGAGATATTGTTACATAATATATTAAATTCATGTCTTCAATAAATATTTCTGACTTTTT
>NW_011887743.1:562185-563797 GCF_000806365.1 Fopius arisanus | reverse complement strand
ACATTTCCTAATCGTAAACCCAAAATTAATGAGTAACTTAATCGGTAGTGGATTAGTAAGATGCGCCAGTTCATACAGATTACTTTAGAGGTGAAAAGAAATATATGGAGTTATGCTTTAATAGCTCATTAAATCATCCACAGGGAAAAGTATCGCCAATCGATTTCCTCCATTTTCTTGTATAAAATATATGTACTAAGTAATCTGTTATTCGTATTGGCGTCACCACATTTTACCCTTCACTACCGAATTAACATAACAGTGTTGAGAAAATTGTCGTTATCGGCCTTTTTTATTGAGCAAATTAGAGATCGTATTTGCACTTATCATTTAATTTGTGAATTATCAAATTATCCCCTATTCACGTATTCAATAGGCTATCATTTCGTAATTAAAAAATAAAAATATCATAAATTATTGCTCGACTTATGATATTCATTAAATGAAAAAAAGAAAACGTACATACAATCGCTTCAGCTCGTAGTTTATGACAGAAAAATTGTTTAAATCAGCGAAATCAATTCATTACTACTATTTGTTATAGTCCTAGAACCGATTGACATGTTTACTCAGCTATAAACTATAACGAAATTCATTTCAAATTCGTTTTTCCTAAGGATATGCATCGGATAGCTTGAAATCTTCGTAGACGTTAGTTGAAAGAAAATTCACTGAGAAAACGCTACATTCTTAGGCTGATTTGACCCAATAATTTTACCAGTAGGACCCACAATCGCATTGATTCAATTTCAAAGCACATCTGCATATTACATCGGATTTCCTTTAAAACTTGCAGATCGCAGATCTAGCAAAAAATAATCCATTGAAATACTAATGAGTAGAGCAACACTTTTACGCACGTATATGTACTATTTTTCGACACACTGTGTGTAAAGTGATATTTTCAGAACGCTCGAGGTGCGCAAAACTCTACTTCCCACACATTGTGATGATAAATAGAGTTCGATCCACGCAGGAAAATATTTCTGATCTTACAAGTGCAAAAAACATCTGCCGGCGAGGATCGAATCCTATTTTTCATCACAATGTGGTGAAAAAAATGCGCGAGGAGCTGAATTTTGCACACGCGCAGCATCCGTAAAATGTCACTTTGCACACAGTCTGTTGAAAAATGACGTCTTTTGACAGGTGTTATAAAAACTTATAAAAACCGTTTCCTTCGATATTGTATTCTTTTCAATACAAAAAATACTACAGGTTTAATGCAGTTGGACAGTACTGTAACCTTCCCCGTTTTGTATTTTCAACAAAATTACTGATTGAGTAAATCCGATTCCTCTAGAGAAGAGATATAAAAACATGTGTCCAAAAATTGTAAGACAGTTTAGGAGTTATCGGTGGGAATGAGCGTATGCTTCGACAATGATATTCGTAATTGCCAAATTATACATAATAAATTTGCTCTGATAATATCTTATTATTGTAGAAGAATTGGCGATAGACACCATTTTCGATGATCATGAAATTTTCTACTAAAATGTGTTTTGTCAGTGTGGATTTAGGTCCTCTTTCTAGAAGATAAATGTAGGATGGTCTCGGGATTTATTTCGGGCTCATCTGCGAACTCTAAGCGGCTCGAATGTAGCTGCAT
>NW_011887743.1:557549-560405 GCF_000806365.1 Fopius arisanus | reverse complement strand
TCGGAAATGGACTTGAACTTTAAAAATGCCTTGAAAAATCACTTCTTCACTTCAGGACGTAAACCAAGATCCGATAGGCTATTCGAGAGGTTTGTTGTCATTAAAAAAATGCGTTCACTGTTTCTAATGATTAAATGAATTAATTCCAGTATCTGGGTCACTGACGGTATTTTGCTCACATTATTTACTAAAAATAAATACTTTAATGAGAGATAGAGGACTAATATTTTACTGTTCTGATCTCACAGACAATGTTTTCCATTTCTCTTATTACGTACTGAAATTCAAAGAATTGCATGTACCTTAGAAGATCCATAATGGTGTCGTTATGCCTTGGGATAATAAATTCATCAAGATCCAAAAGTGCGACGAACTCATACTTGTACATGGATCGATATAAACAGTCATTAAGAGCAGCAAAGAGATTCTCAGTGCGTATTTCCCTCTGCGAGATCATATCAAGATGATGCCAGGGTAAAATATTGACGATTCCCAAGTTCTCGTAGTATTTAAGAGCACATCCAGCCTCAGTACCGACAGTGTCATTGTATAAGGTGACGTGGGAGGCCCCAAGAAGTCTGTGAAGCTCGATAAACTCGACTAATTGCAGAACTCTATTGTAATCGTAATGGAGTGGCTTAACACACACCCCCAATGGTTCACGATCAATGGGTCTATCTTCTGGTCGATTTAGGACGAGTATTCGATTAGTCGGTGAAGCTCTGAGTCTCGCAACAATGCTCACTGCCTCCGGAATTGGCTTATCTGTATCTACACCAATTGGTATCTCTTTTGGTAGCGGACAAATAACGAAACAAGCACTGTACTTCAAGTTCCAATTCTCACGTATCACTTTGACTTTTGCCGCAACTGTCACTGATAAAGTTATGTTTGAAGTATTTGCAGGTCGTTTGTACCAAAGACGACACCAGACGTGCTCTGGTGACCGAGTTTTAGTTGCACCGATTATTCGGATTGAACCTGGAGACTTTGGAGACTTCGGGATGTGCTTTGAACTCGGATTGCCTCCGTTGCGATCGTCAAAGTAGGCAGAGTATACGAAAAATTTATATCTGGAATATCAACAAGAATAATTGTATCTACATTGTAATTTTTTGCAATTGGCCGCGCAAGCTCATTTTTATGTGATTATCTCGTCAGTTTATTATTGATGAAATATTTAGTATTAAACTATTCTCTATTTTGGATCATAAGTGAGAATACATTTCAATCAACATAAAAATTCCATATTTACAATCCAGCTGTTTAACCATTTAACAACTGTTTTTTAACTTATTCAATGAGTTTTTATACGAAAATTAATATTTGTAAAAATAACAAAGATTATTATGGATTTTACTTTTTTATTTTAACAGAATTCCTATTTTTCAAAACATGACACCTGAAATTAGAGATATTATCATCCAAGACTCTCTATCAAATCGATAAAATTGAAAAATTCGAATTGAAATTGAAGCCACGAATTAACTATTAACTTATAGAAATGTGAGTAAAATTCTTTAATAAATTTCGAATGTGAATTTCAAAAGTAGTCATAATATTGTTTTACCTGGTGTTGGTTATTGGAAGCCATTCAGCGTGAGTCATCTTGAGGGTTTGATCAAGAGTTGGCAGTCGCACTTCCATACTTGGTGGTAAGCTTGATAAGCCCCTGGGGTCTGAAGGAATTGCTGGAACTTTTGCATCCGAATCTCCATGAATAAGAAGCCCCACTTGTGCATCAAATCCGCCCCTCAATCCCACATAATCCTCAGCCTATAAAATTTTGTCGAAATATTTCAATCTAATTGAAAAATTCTTCAGTAATCCGATGAAGTGAGAAAGTGATTGAAAGACTGATATGCGGATTAATCTGCAAATATTTGTTGAAACCAGTCTTTTGATGCATTTCGTGTGAATTTTGTAATTTTTTTTCACTGAGAAATGGAAAAAAAGACCGGCATATATTGCACAGGCTTTCATCACTTTTCACCGATCTGTGAGTGAATTACCACAACTTCCTCATAGTCAGGACGATCTGGTCCTGGCACCCGGTGACCATTTCTGTGTCCACCAAGTGCACCTACACCTCCGTTTGTTCGTCTCTCATCAATAAGAAATATTTCCGTCAGCACGATAAGACCGAATACCGCAAAGAACATGACAACGAGCATAAATGACATGTTAGCACGGTCTTTCAGAACTCCTGCACTTCCTCGAGCAGCTGATGATCCACCGCCAAGGTTTGTGAATCCCGTACGTCGAGTGCCCATACTCTAGAGACAAAATTTTAATGAAGAAGTAATATAGTCTACCCGAACCCGAAAATGTGCTAAAGTACTTAAGGATTTTACGATGATATACGGGAGCCGAACAAAATGACAATGGAATTTGAATTCTGGGCCTGGTATGGGATACTCTACTTCAATTGAATTTTATCGCAGCTTAAAATGATAGTCTCCATGCTACACTGTTCAAACTAGAAGGTAATTACCACGGCTATGCATGTTGATCTAATTTTCATAAATGAAAACATAATATAATGAAAGAGCAATGAAAATAGGATTTAATGAAAGAGAAATTTCCCACTCATTTGATTTGTTCATTTCAAACTAAATTTGTTTACTCCACCAGAAAATATTGATCATATCAAAAACACTGAAACAATAGCTTTTCATTTTTTCATCATTTCATTTACTCTTTGAAAATATCCAAGGCTTGACCCAATAAGATAGCCCGAAGATAATTTCGAAATGTCATCATTATTCTACATGATTATACCGTGCATTTATCTAATTTAGTTCAGCAATAATTCAATACCCATAAGAGCTTTTATGTTAAGTGTAGGCTTTTATA
>NW_011887743.1:547952-556289 GCF_000806365.1 Fopius arisanus | reverse complement strand
GTTTATTTTCAATTGGTTTTCTGGCTTATACAACAGTAAAATAACTTCCTCTAACTAAACACAATAGTTTTGAGTGGAATTTTTTTTAGTACTGATTCAAAATAATTTTCCTGGCATTACCCGTGTTCTCATTCAAATTGCCCCCCACCAATCCTCTACTTCATTTCCCGGATTGAATAATTGTTTTTGCATCCTACGGTTCTGCAATATTAACTTGATTCCCCCTCCCCCCTCCCTCTCACCCTCTGAACAATTGGTATTAGATACATATAAATCTTGTTGAAACCTGTGTAAACTGGAATTAAATAGGAGTCGGTAAAAACAACTAAAAATCTCACACTCAGTTTTTTGCCTTTCAATTGACATGTTAAAGATATTCTATGTCGCGTAATTTAACTAATGACTAATGGAGTTTAGTGAGCAGAAAAAAATTGACAGGACAATTGGTTTTATAAAAATATACTTTTGATAAAGACTAGTATAATCACTGGACGTGTCTATTGTATTGGAAATAAAACCACACTGAGAATTTCTTTTTCATTGGAAATTTAATCATCGACAAAATGGGAATTGATGGAGAGTCTATTTGGACTTGTTTCTTAATTTTCAATAGTTATTATCATTATTGTTTAATTGTTTAATCCGTTTGTAGACACATGCATGTAGATATTTCAATTAACATTGGAATTTCGTGGAATTTCTTTTTCCGAACTAGCTAGAAAAAAATACTGTAGCATTTTATCCGAACGGTAATTAATCTACAGTTAATAATATGAAATGAGGTATTATTCCATTAATTAGTGGTATATTTCGAGGCCTTCGTACTTCAATTACAGATTCAACAATTTTTATTTCATTTAAATTTCTTCTTCATGTGCATTCATACATTTTCCAGATTTTCACGGGGGAAGACTGGGATTTTGTTAATTGGAAAATCATAAACGTATATAAACTATATACTCTCTTCAACTGATTCGGGAATTTGGATTTACTAGAAAAAATTACGATAGTATTAAATGGAATTGTCAATATGTCTCATGACTCTGATGGCAGGAATAAACAAAGATGTATTAATTATTTTTGTAAATAAAAAACCATTTCCAAACCAATAATTCACTATCTGATTTTCACGGCATACATTACACCTGATTAGAATTTTCTACACGAAATAATTTAATGTAAAGATATCAATATCATTGAATTAAAAAATTAACGAATATGTAAAATATTTACAATTCGATTTTAAATATGTAAAACTCTTCATTAGCAAAGCTGAATGTTAACGTACGTATAACGCTATCCTAAGTAACGAGATAATTAGATGAGATGCTAAACAGACTAATTAAACTGACATCCATGAAGTAGATCCCCAGTACTAAGTGCTAAACGATGTTAATTACATCTTGTTCTTACCTAGTAATAAATCCAAAATACCGTTGATCATGGAGCCGTTAACTCGCTCTAAAATAAATTCAACCAGAATTATGATCAAATAAAAAAACTGCAATCTCCTAACAAAGTAATCACAGCACGAACTACTCAATTAACAGTAGAATGACCAAAATATTAGCACATAGTGAACACGGGATTGCAACAAACTGATTACAAACAGTTCATTGAGCACCGACTGTATGAAACGGATGAATCCGGTCTAGTTGAATCAGGAATAACTGAATATGCAACTGCAATCAGTGTCATCCATTCAAAAAAAAGATTCCTATTTCCGCGTGAAATTTTTGATTAGTGAGGCGGCAATAATCGCTGTGAATCGTGGCATTTAAATAGCGCAGATCAAGTAGCTTCTTAATAATCTTGAAAAATACTCCGAATGAAATATTAAGGATCGCCTTACCACTCGGAGACACAAGAGCGATCGATGAAGCTCCGTCATGCAATGACTCAATGAGAAACAAATCACAGTTGCCAGTTTACTCTAGTTCTAGACTTATCTACAATCCGCCCCCATATCATTGTGAAATAAACCAAATTGACGAAAAAAAAGAAACGCACAATTATAAGAACAGTTCTAAATTAATGACAAAATCTCGAAAATTAAGATAAAAATCATTGTCCACAGTGGAACATTATAAAAGATCATAACTCACATTTTAACGTATTGAGTGCACCTCCGGTTGTCGTTGACACGCTGATGGTCAAATGATAGGCAACAGTGATTGAATTCCCATCCAATGCTCTGACCCATCGTCTTAAAATCTCCCCTCACACCATTCTGAGTCTCAATCTCAATCACTTCCACAAGTTTTGATCACTCACCAAGGAATTCAGTAACCAAAAATGAATTCTACAAAACTTGGAATCAGGAAATGTTAATCAAATGCACAACTGGTTTTATACCCCCCCGCCCCCCACCCCCCCGAATTATCATCGTCAAATGTGCTGGCGGTATAGCTTTATTCCAGAAAAAACCCCCACAAATACAGCCCCAGAGCGCAAGTCCACACGCCTGCGTTCGCGTTGATTTCAATCGATTTGAGGAAGCCATGCACATGCATCTCACCCCAACAACCCCTGGACATTTATACTTGATACTTGATATTCTTCTCATGAAATTCTTCCAGAACTGTTGTTGCTGAGCACATCTAACTTATTGAATCGTCAATTGGGATCGATATTGCACGTCAACTTTTCTTCGTCAAAGAAACTCGGAATTATTTCCCACTCATCTCCACTATCAGATTGTTCAATTAATTTTGAATTATGTCTGAGTGGGAGTTGATAAGAGCAGGCAATAGGTTCGATGCTTTCAGGTACAGCCTGGGGAGTAACTCCGTAATGTGAGTGGATAAATTCCAAAGAGGACTCTCGTGTCTGTAGATTATTGAAAATCTGGCGTTGAATTTTGGGGAGACTTTTTTCAAGCATGAAGACAAGGTGATGATGCATGGTGAGGAAATTCGTGGGAATAGTCGATGTTATGTTCAACCAGTCCTGAATACATGTTAAAGGAGTGACGGTTGCTCCTGAGAAAAGCGCTGGATTCGTGAGAAGTCCATTGGCTACCATGATCCCCTGACATTTTGATGACTCGTAAAGATCCTTCGCCTGCTGCAATGAGTTTACTCCGCCATTCGCTATTACAGGGATCTGGATGCTTTCTCTTATGGCTTTGAGGGAGAACAGATCAATTGGCTGGTTACGCATCAGTGCGGTACGAGCGTGAACCGTTAGAAAGGATACTCCAGATTTTTCAAGTGTCCTGCAGAGATCGATCGTTTTAGGGAGGTCCTTCAGGAGACGGATCTTTACGGAGACGGTGAAAGGAGCGGGTATGCGGTTTCGAACGGTTTGCACTAGCTCTTTCACCAGCTGAGGTTTTGAGAGTAAATCTACTCCGTAACCCTCTTTGATGGCCCAGCGCTGGGGACAGCCACAATTTAAATCCACTCCGTTACAGTACCTATTGAAATAATGAGAATTGGTCATTAGAATCGAGAAATTGGTTTATTTACGAGGAATTTGTGTGACTTTGATCCAATTTCATATTTTTATAATTATATTGATATCTATCAGGACTTACGTTTTCTAAAGATGACATGAATTTAATGAATTGAAAATTATGCTAGCCATTAAAAAAATGTTAGAATATATCCGCGTAAAGAACTTGAAAAATGAATTCATTTTTTTTTCAATTAGAAAAGAATAATGGTGTAGAGTTTGAGGAATTATGAAATTTTCAGCCATATTTTTAGTGAGAAAAACTATTTTCGAAAACCCTTTTATACCTTTATAGATTCATTTGCGGATAAACGAATTATCCACTTGAAATATGACGTCGAATTTCAACAAAATTTCACAGGATATTTTCAATTGAATAGATCCTTCTAATTTTTTAATTAATTTTTTTTTATTAATTAAAATACTTTTCCAATGATGAAATTTTCGAAATCTTTGGGAAATAATACTTCGGGTATTGCAGTGAATTTGCAAAATGAATGCATTCCCTTCATCCGACCCAGAAACCCTGTAAATTTATAATCTACATTGAAGTGAAAATTTCGAAATTGTAAATTACGGATTCATCATTGAATTTCTGTTAGTAAATCAAGAGGTACTCGAAATTCATTATAGTTTATGTACTTAATCATTCAAATATATATTGGGAAAAACAAATTATGAATGAACTATATTAGATGACGAATTAAATTATATAGTAAGAAAATTTTCAAGTTTGGAAGAAACATAATTATAAAGAATGGGCCTCAATGTTAATTTACATGGGTTTTATTGAGGACATTCTGACAAATTATTGATCGGATCGACTCCAAAAAATATACCGTTTTTACATTTCATGATTATTCTATGACTCACAAATTTTCATGAGCATGCAACAATTTCCGCGTTTTATTTAAACTTTTATAAATTGTTAAAAAGTGAAAAAAATGTCGGAAAGTTAGTATTTAATCATGATATTCTTGGAGTCATTAAATGATTGGTGGATTTCGTCTTTCTTGAATTACTTCTTTATTGCCCCGTCAAGCCAAAAAGTGGAATATATCGGTTTTCAAAATAAAGCTTGTACTCACGGTGCAACCATTTCGGCAGCATTAGCAAAATCCCCAGGTGTTTTGGCCGCAAATTGTACAACTAAAGGTTCATCCTTCTTATTTGTACTGAATTCATTATCCCTTGCTTTTGAGGATTGCACAAACGAGTCAGCTAAAATCATCGGTGTAAAGCAGATATCGCAGGCGTAACGTCGAACCAAATCCCTGAATGGCAATCTAAAATCAAAAAGAGACAAAAAGCTATTAAATAAAATATTAACCTACGTAATGTACACTGTACTTGCAAAACTCCATAAAAAAAGTCAACACTTACTTGCTATATCGAACCATTGGAGCACAGATTTTCGTCATTCTCGACTCCTTAAGCATTTCAACAATATCGACAGCCATGATTGCGAGTGAATTCCACTGTTTGATTATAGCAGTAAAAACCTGATGACAGTTTGAAAAACACGTGGTGTACTTTATTTACTCTTTTCAAGTCTAGTCAGCCGGTGTTGGTCAGGGTTGTTGTTGCCACTATTAAATACTGGGAATAAAACGCAGTGTCGCCAGGTGCAATGGTTTGTTGCCTTGTTGGGCTTGTATTTCTTGTATTCACATTCAACCAACTTCAGACATCCGATGTAGACAATTGAAGGAATGCAAAAACCCTAGCGTAAATTGATTTCAGCGAATCTTGAGGACGGATCCAATGGAAATTCATTATTCGTCCACTCTTCTAACAGGTTAGAGTTAGAGTTAGACAACCAGCTGAGCATCCTGTTTCTAATTTTATGTACCGAGTGGATTATTTGGGGGGAAAATAGGCGGCAGAACTCGCCCGAGGGGTGCTGAATGGCGCGGGAATGTTTGAATTGATCAATGAATGTAGGCACCAAAGAGGATTGACTAAAATGGAGGGAAAACTGGGGGCCAATCAGGCACTGTGTCCTGGTCAAAGGTGTGGGCTTCATACCCCCACTTAGAGAGTTCCTAAATCCATTTTCTTACCATCTGTACACCTTACCTATAGCTAGTAAGAATAATTAATTTACATTAATTGTTAGAATTAAAAGTCATTTAATTGAAAGTTTGGATCTCGGCGGGCTAATCTAGTGGTAAATATGGTGGCCCTAGGGACCCTACGTCGCAACTTTGATGTCGCCGACACCAAAACAGGGGACAAGAACCTTCAGACTTTGTCCGTAGCGCTGTATAACGCCTTCTCCTCATGTGCGTTTCGTCCCCACAATTCAGCGATTTCTGACGTTTACATTTGAATGCCAGTCGAGTCGATTGATTTTTTTTCTTTCAAATTGACATGAAAAAAAAAGCTATGGCATAAAAATTGTCTACAAAAGCATAAATGAACAATGGGTATATGATTATTTCAATACGAGAGATTCTTCCCCAGTATTGACTATTTTTTCATAAATCAAGTAATTAAAGTGAAACTCTTTCCACGTCACCCAAGAGGTAGAGTCCTTGACGCGTTTTTTTAACGTGGTATCCCCTGTAGGCCTAATCCACTAAGTCAATGGATGGGAAATTGTTATGATTTGAAAACCTGGAATCAAAAAAGAACCATGACATTTATTAATAATAAATAATAATGCATTAATAATAAATTCATCAATTTCTATGGATATTCTAGCTGCATTGTCGATGTTGAATCATCTCAGCAACACTGATTTGGGAGAAATATTGAACGATGATGGAAGATTCGAGGAAGTTGTCAATGACATAAAACAGGTGAATTATTTAATCGATGACAATAAATGGATAATAAGGCGGTTGTCTCATTATTTTCTTGTCTTATTATTAGATATGCGACTTACTAACTTGTCGTGAGGTTTTCTAGTTTAAAGAATTGGAATCTGAAAAGGAAGTTCTGATCGCTGGAAATCGTTCTCTGGCCGAAGTCAATCCTCGAGGAGAATAAAAAAGCATTATATGAACTGTCTGAGAAAGGCTGTGAGCTGCTGCGGAAATTGAAGAAGAATCGGAAGTAATTATTTAAGCAATTATATAAACAATTATCAAATGATAATTGTGATTTTTATTTGTATTCTCCTTCGTGTCGAAAAAATAGCTGAGAAATACAGAAGAGATACAGAAATCGATGAATTCCTGGATCAATTCTTGACCCGAAGAAAGATAATGCATTTACGAAAGGTGAAGGTAGACAAAATGCGAGAGCTTAAGAAGAAACCAAAATCGTCAACAGGGGGTTATCCAGCAGTGAACACCTTTCGCCGCCCAAGTTTTCTTAAAGCTATTTCCATAATGTGCCTTCGTCATGGTCATGGACTTCGACTCAGATACGTGCATTTTTTGAAGGAACTAATTATTTGGTTCCAGAGCGTTTGAGGATCAAAATCATTCCCACGATAGCCCCCATCTCAGACAGCAAGACAAAAGACTACATCGTAGGCTTCACGGACCTCGGAAATCGTGCCGATTTTTCCACAGAGATGATGGAGTGGAGAATAGCCCAGTCTGGTGCAATATCATACACTGGTGACCTGTTGAATCTACCAGAAAAGGGAAAGAAGCCGTCTAATCTACTCTTTGGAAACCAGAAATCAAAAACAATTCGAGGCAGAACTAATTCTGACGACAGTGGTTCTGATAACGAATGATTTATTCTCATTCGATCGAATTTTCCTAGTTATTCTCATACCTTTTTGTATTATTATTATTTTTTTTACGTCATGCACACTGATAAATGATAAATTACGAATTGAATCAATCTGATCGAACACAATAAACATTTATTTATGGGTTTATATTGAATTTTTATTTGAGTTATAAATACATTCAGCCCTCCTCATAAGTAAAAACTGAAATATAAAAATGTTTCATCAGGAATATTATGGAATGATATGACTTTTACATGACCTGCATACAGAAATAAATTTATAGTAGTTTTCAAAAAGTGCACTATCCACTCTGGGTCGAATTTAAAGATTATTACCACACACTGAAAAGACACACAAAACATTGGCTTTTAAAATTGTATTTAATGGGTAAATACTATGAGTATTAGACTATGGTGCATTTACCTGGATATATGAAAGTATTTTTGAATGAACCTTTTTGTTTAGACTCATCTCGCTCATCCCACTGGGTCGTCCCATCGCAGGCACAAATTCTTTTCGTATTTTCGAAGACTCCTGATGATCTCGCGATAATTCCACACGCTAGTCTGTGGAATAAATTATTAAAAGTATTGAGTAAAAGCAATACGAAAGAAATCATTCATAAACTCACTTCTGGCCACTATTTCCATCAAATTTTAATGTTGAACTATTCCCCTTGTCCAGAACACCGGTCGGCTCTGTGTTAGCCTCAACCATTTTCTCTTCACTCTCTAATATCTCTTCTCGTTTTCTCAATTTAGTCAATAGTACATAGACTCGTCCTTGAATCCCATGATTGTCTAATTCTTTCCTAACGACTTCTGCGGTCTGTGATATAATCTGAAAGGCATTGGTCATCTCAAAAGCCTGACTTTTTTCTGATAACGTCTCAGCAGCTCCCTTCGCAGATTTAGAAATTTCCTTACCCAATTACCCAGCTTTTTTATCCAGCTCCGTTTTTCCTGCTTCGTCGATGACTCCCTGTACCTTCTCCTTCAATCCCTCCAGCTTCCCTTTTAATAACTCTGAGCTCTTCGATGCCTCAGATTCCACTGACTGAAACTTTTGACGAGCTGATTTCAAAGCCTCCGACTGCTCATTATTTGTGTTTCAACGAATTAACAGTTATTAAAAATATCTTCACAAATTTGTCAGTAATGTTTACTTGATTTACTTCAATAATAATT
>NW_011887743.1:530082-545887 GCF_000806365.1 Fopius arisanus | reverse complement strand
GATAGTGACCGCCGCGCTGTCTTGTGCCGCCTGAGAGAACTTGTCCCCTTTTTTTGGCTTGACAATACCTGCTTGTATCATACCTTAGACACTAATATTTTTCGTTCTCTCTCATAGGCACGAGCCATTAGCGCAGTAATATTAACTGGTTGTAAGTTTACATATTGCCATTATTGTTTACTCTGTTGCGTTCACATATGTCAATCAAAATTTTGAAGGAGAATATGTATCTTCTATTGTGATGAGTCAGACTAAAAAAATGGATAGTTCTGCAAAACTAAAACGCCCGCTGAAGTTGTGGGATTTGGATATAAAATTGAAAGCTGTAGAAAAGATTAACCGTGGGGAGGATCTAAGAAGCGTTGCCAAAGACTTGGGAGTTCATAGAAAAACCGTAAGACGGTGGGTAGCTAATGAAACAGAAATAAGGAAGTGGACAGCAGATCACGAGGGCGGTTTTCGGATTGGTACTAAGAGAATGAGACTCCCAGAATATCCGATGATAGATTGGGCCACTTGGATTTGGTTCAAGCAGCAAAGGGCTGCAGGTGTTCCTATCACAGGTACAACAGTACAAGCACAAGCAAGGTATTTGTGGCAATCATCGCAAGGTGACAGCGATCTACGATTTAAAGCGAGTCCGGGGTGGTTGGCGAGATGGAAACTGCGGCATGGGGTGAAAAAGGGTTTGCTCTTTGGAGAACAATTGGCGGCAGATGAGGCTGATGATGGGGCGTATAAAGAAAAGCTTGCACAAATGATTAAGGATGAGAAATTGACGCCTGAGCAGGTGTTCAACTGCAGTGAGATGCGGCTGAATTATCGTCATGTACCACGGATAACGTTGAATTCTTCTACTGTTACTACATCTCAGGAATCTACTGTAAAAAATGAGAACCTCACAGTAATGGCCTGCTGTAATGCATCTGGTACACTCAAATTGCCCCTCATGGTCGTTGGAAATAATGCAAAACTTCGTGCCTATAAAGATGTAAAATCTCTTCCAGTATTTTATAGAAATCATCAGAGCGCTTGGATGAACACATTCTTGTTTGAGGAGTGGTTCCAGGAAGAGTTCGTACCTAAGGTGGAAAAATTTTTAGATTCCCAGAACTTGCGAAGAAAGGCCATTTTATTTATGGACAATTGTTCAGCATACCCTAATGGATTGCGTGTCAATGAATTTCGCGTGGAATTCTTACCACCCAACCTCACTACATTGATTCAACCGATAGACCAAGGTTGCCTACATGATATCAAAACCCTGTATAAGGTCAAACTAATGACTTTTATGGTGGAAAAATTGAAGAAGGGAGATACTGTTCTTGAAGCTCTAAAATCTCTGACGACGCGAGAGGTCCTTTTTTGGCTTGATGAGGCTTGGTCTACAATTACTCCGTCAACAATCATTAACAGATGGAAGAAAGTAAGAAAATGAAATTCATTGTAAAATTATATTACCATTCATTATGGTATTTCTCTTCAATATTGATTATTGATGTTTCAGCTATGGCCAAATATTGTGGAAATCTTATCCTCTGCCTGCTTAACACCATCTGAACCGAGTTTACTGATAAATGAGCATAGGAAATTGTCCAAGGAATTTCATCGACTTCTCCAGAATCACGAAAATCATGTAGGTATCGAGTTAGATGAAGTACAGCAGTGGATGAATTGCAATCCACTTCTACAAAACGATGAATGCTTGACCGATGAGGAAATTCTGCAGATTATTGATGAAGAAACCACTGGAAGACCTAAAGAAACAAGCGAATTTCGTAAAGAAAATGACCACGACGTGACTGTTGAGAGCAGTACAACTGTCACAGAGTTATACAAAGCTCTAGAATGTTTCGATAAAGTCATCAAGTTCTGTGAGAAAGATGCCCATTACTCACTAGGAGACTTACAGGACTTATATCGAATTAAACAAATAATGAAAACCCAAGTTTTAAGAAGTAATGCCGATGATGATGATGTAATATGTGAAGATGATTAATTATGAAAAGACTATTAAGTATATTGATAATTTTTTGTGTTGATTATATGTGACTCACCTTGATAATTTACCGTGGTTAATTATGCAATGAAAGACATTTATAACGAAGGCATAAAGTATAATGTATAATGTATAATTCATTTCTGAATGGAACGACGGAAAATAATTGTGAAATGTCAGGTGAAATTATTATTTATGATCAACACATTGTTATGAAAACCCTAACTTTGATGAACTTCTGTAAGTTATTGAATTATAAAAGTATTTTCAAACATTTTTGCGAAGAATGCAATATTTAACGCATCGATTTGCGGCACTCAAAAACTTCAACTATTTATTTAAACAAAGATTCATTTACGATAATTTTCACCTTGAACTTTGATTTCCATTTTTTTTTCGAATAAGCAGAAATTTTATATTTTTAGTAACTTCCGTTTGATTTATTTGATCTTCGAATCTATTAAATTTTAGTGATTTATATGCTAGTAGAAATTTAAATATCATCACGCCCTCGTCTATTGGGGCTTCTCCCACATGCACAGTGCATCTCTTTTGGTCTTCAGCTTTCTCCCTCTCTCCCCTCTCACGGAATCGGAGAAAGGGTGCTTGTTAACTGTCCTTCCAAGAATTGAGTATAAGGCCTGGAAACCTGGACAGTTAGTGAGTTTCAACTTTATATGAAGGGTGGGATTTTATTGATGAGTAATTTAATCAATGAGTAAAGGGTTCTATAACATCATAAAAACTGTTTAGGTGTGGAGCAGATGATACACGTTTTATGGCATCTATCACTTTGAATACAAATTGGAAAATTTGAAAACTGCCACCTGCCAGATAAATTTTGAACCTATCAACACCCTGTGTAGTTCATAGTACATTGCCTTCACCCAAACCTACAATATTATCCTCCGGAGTGTTTCGTTTGATCATGAAAGGACAGTTGCAGTGCAATGGATGTAGAATTCTAGATCACTGAAATATTAAAATTTTCAACCGTTGATAGAACGATTTTTATCCAACACCCAGTGCGACCAATTAACTCCAAATCAATTAAATGGAGTTCAATGGAAAATAAGAAAATAATGACTTATAAATTGTTGTGCGTCATGGAATGATATATCTCGAGGTACTATCACAGTGACATTGCCATTAAGAGGATTACACGTACATAATTATTGCAGCCAGTTGGCGTATGCTAAATCAGGAATTACATGTGGTTATCGTAACTGGAGAATACCCAACACATTCACATAATTTTGACAGCGAATGGCAAATTATCGGTGTGGGGGGAAACAGTGTTCCGCCATATTTAGCAAACTTGTGACTTTTCGGAGCAAGTTCAAGTAACCCCGATAGCAGTCATCTAACCAAACTTCTTTCCAATAATTCATCTTTTAGATCAATTTAAAAAACCGAGAAACCTTTCAAATTGTCAATGATCAAAGTTTTAAGAATGCATTTCAGTTTTTGCCAATAGTGATTGTAACTTTTTTTTTAATCGTCGATTTTTAATTAACCGGGCGTCCTCCAAGTGCTGAGATCTTTTACTGAATTTTTTGGATTTTTTATACTAGAGGAAAAATGGTAAGATATTATTTGGGAATTCTAGAGAGTGATATAATGGGATTAATTTGATTATCATCATTACTTGATTCTAAAGAGTTTTTTCGGGTTCGGTCAATCTGCTGGATTGGAGATCATTCTGACCGGAGCTGATACGAGGAAAACTGCAGAAATTAAGACTGAAGATGGCAAGAAGGAGCGACATTTGTTATATTACGATGGCGAAACTGTTTCTGGAAAAGTAATGTTTATTACATTATAATTTTTCACTTTAATGCATGAATTTGATAGGATCACTCCTTTATAACGTTTATGTTCAGAATACAATGTTCGAAAGTAGGAAACGAATTTCAGAGATATCATTTCCTATTTTTAAACGCTAGGTTTCACTGTAGGAATGGCTGAAAGTAGTTCTGGAACGCAATAATGAAATGATATACGTTGATTTTCTATGGATGGTATCAAGCAATATTGTATAAAACAATTAATTTTCATTTTTTAACTGAATTAAGCAACAGAAACAGCAAAAACTTTTGAGAAAAGAACTTTGTTAGGTCAGTGAGGTCTAGAGTCTAGACCTAGACAATCAGTTTTTTCAATTCTCTTTTTATCAGCTAACGTTTTAGTCACCACAATATTCTATCAAATATCAATTTCCTTTGAAACCTAAAAAAATTTTGACGTTCTTCACCGATGACGTTTAAGATAACGTTTTGCCAGCCAATACTCATTGAAAAAAAACCAGTCTTTTAATTGACTTATAGTGGAACTAATTCATTTGAAAACAAATGTGCGAGATTAATGAATTTTCTCAAAAGTCATTTTTCGAAAATAAATTTGCACTTTAGTGAAAAATTTAGTATTGACATTAAAATTATTCTCCTGATCGACGTGAATGATGAATGGGTTTCGTGAATATGAATTTATGATGACATGTTCATTGAAAATCAATAGGTAATTGTAAGCCTGCGGAAAGCAGGAAAACTGGAGCATCAGGGTGTGAAGGTCGAGTTTATTGGCCAGATTGAACTCTACTACGATCGTGGAAATCATCATGAGTTCACTAGTCTCGTGAAGGAATTAGCGAGACCCGGGGAATTAACTCATAACACTGAATACACATTTGAATTTGCTAATGTCGAGAAACCTTTCGAGAGTTACACGGGTTCAAATGTTCGCCTGAGATATTTCCTGAGGGTCACTATTGTTAGGAGATTGAGCGATTTGGTTAAAGAGGTGGAGCTTGTGGTTCACACACTGAGTTCTTATCCAGATATGAATAATCCTATTAAAATGGAAGTTGGCATTGAAGATTGTTTACATATTGAGTTTGAATATAACAAGAGCAAGTGAGTGTGTCGAGATTTCTCCAAAAATTCAATAATTTTTGCTCCCCTAATTCATATAAAAGATACAGAAAGCTGAAGGAATAATTATTTTTCAGGTATCATCTGAAAGATGTTATTGTGGGAAAAATTTACTTTCTTCTAGTCCGAATAAAGATTAAACATATGGAAATCGCTATTATAAAGCGAGAAACAACAGGGTCTGGTAAGATAAATTAAAATAATTTATAACTACCTCAAATAAAGAAATGGGTGGAAAATTTTTCCAAGTCAACGAGAATTTTCTTTTATATTTTTGTATCGAGGGATATTTATTTTTTTTCATCATTACTTGTTTCAATGAAGTACATCTTTTTATTTTTTTCTGTAAATAACTAAGTAGTCAAGTTATAAGCAGTGAAAAATTAGATTTTTAATTTTCATCCACGTTGATTTTAATTTGAAAAGCAATTATTTTAGAAAAAAATATGAGGATATCTTTCTTCGAAAACTCACATATCTCGATGACTTGATTGAAAACCCCTTATTGTATGAATTATGTTATCATTTTGTAAATGTTGATATATCAAATTGAATGATTTCACCAATTCTTATAAATTTCGACGATTGATATCGAAAAAAACATTCAAGACTCCGCGGCATTATCTTTCTAATTAGATCTGAGTAGTTTTCTCATTTTCGTTTCTTTCTTAAATCTGAACATTACTATTCGGCTTTACAAAAACCAGAGATCCTCCAAAAATATGAATATACGATAAAAAAACTGGAAAGACGACTGACGATTTTGAAAGTCTACTGCTTTTAATTCCAATAAACTAATAATTGGATGTGCATGATGCTGATAAATGGCATCGTGTGAATGTGAAGGTATTATGAAAATTGTGTTGATCAGGTGCCAGGTCCATGTAAAATTCATAGATGTAACATCTCTCAGACTTTAATTACTTCGTCAAGGGGAAATTTGATGGACTCCTGTATTTATCATAAAAGTTTTACATAGTAGCTACTGTGCTATAGTTAAAATGCAGTAAAAAAACGTGAAAAAATGTAAAAATATATTCTTTTATTTGAAAAGACCTTTTTAAATCAGTGTTTTATCTACCGTATTTTCAAAATTTTTAATTCTCTGTTGGATTGAGAATTTTGTCTCATTTTTCTTTAGTACATATTCAAATTTTGTCCTTCACATCTCGTAAACCAGAATAGTATTGCTCAGATAGAAGAATAACAAAAAAATTAATGATTGACAGCGCATGCCTTCATTGGACTAATGGTTATGTTGAAAACAGTTTCCGTTTACTATCAATTACCAATAGTTTCATAACCCTCTATGCAAAGAATACATATTTACAGCTCCACACACGTTTACTGAGAACGAGACAATAGCGAAGTATGAGATTATGGATGGTGCACCAGTCAGAGGTGAATCAATTCCAATAAGAGTTTTTTTAGCTGGTTATGATCTTGCACCGACGATGCGAGACATCAATAAAAAGTTCAGCGTCAGATATTATTTGAATCTCGTGTTGATGGATGAAGAGGATCGTCGTTATTTCAAACAACAAGTAAGCCAATTTTATCATCTATTTTTCATTTTTTCTATTTTATTGAGCTATAGTCGAGGTAACTGTGAGTTTTACCAGAGTAATTGTCCTCGTTTATGTAATACTAGAGAGGAGTAATATTATTTCGTCAGGAGAAATGATTATGGAAAGAGAATGACTGTGTAAAAATCTCAAGCATTAATGGTATAATGGTGGAGATTTTACATTTTGTCTTGGTTTGATTCTGCCAATAATTTTCTTTTAGTAGTATATTTATAAGTTATTAGGAAAGAAACAATTATCCATGAATAAAGGATCCGTCACTGTAACGCTTCGTTTTTCTTCGTTTTGTGGGATAATTTCCCGTTTTTGTTCGTATTGGAATAATTTATTGAAAGCCCATTAGATAAGCTAAAAAAATACGTGATTCATGTAAGTCTCACCATTTTTTATCCGATTATCGCGTTTTTAACGTAAAAATGTGATTATCCTGTTTTATGCAAATTTCAATTTTTAGTCAATTTCTCGGTATTTCTAAAGCACATGAACAGGAATATTAATTATCGTAACATTCGATGTAATTTATGGGAGTATATTTTATACAATTTTAAAGCTCTTAACGAAAAAAACGGCTCTTTAAAATGCCGTGTGAATTTTTATCGACGAATAATGTCTCAACTTTCACTTGCCAAGTTTCGAAAAATAGTAATTCCGTTTAAATAAAATTCATAATAACTTCTGTTATCTTCGCAAATATTGATGTATTTCATTTTCATGCACAATCTCACCGAGTATGTACTCTAAAATAGCGAAGAGGAAAAAAGTGATTACATTAAAAAACTGATTATATTCAATTACATGCAAAATAGCTGGCGCGTCCAACTACACGGAGATAAATATTTAGTAAAAATTACAGAACTTTCAATTCGCTTATCGATTACAGAATCGACTCGGAAAATTTAAGTGACGGTATTGTAATTTTTCACTGATAATTCAGATAAAAATTACGAAACGCTGCACAAAAATTCCGTGACTTGAGATTAAAATTATATGACAGTTCCATAAAATTTCCTACAACCACATTTCGTTCCGGAATTACGGAAAAGACATGTAATTTTTATTGAATATTTCTATCCGTGTAGTATACACGAAATGAATCTATTGCTTATCAATTTCTGTCAGCATTATCTTGTGCTGGGTAAGTTTTTTTTAATTCTGTGACACTCCCCCCAGGAAATAACGTTATGGAGGAAAGGTGAAAAGAGCAGAAGATCACAGACAGCATCACCTCATCTGCCCTCTCATCTGGTTTCCGCTGAGACCGGCTTTCCCCAGGGTGCAGCTGTAAATGGCCCGCCATCCCTTCCTCCAAGTAATCATTCAGAAGATTCTGAAGATCGAGAGAATCCAACAACTGACGACACCCCAGCTCCCATCGAGGGAATGACACGCGAGGAAGGTGACGGTGAGGGTGAAAAGGAAGAGGTCAACTCTGAACGTCAATGAGTCCGACGAAAACTCACCTGAAGCCTCACCCTTGATTGAAATAATAGTGAAGATAAAAGCTAAATTCGAATATGAAAAGATGAAAAATAATTGAATCCTGTAAATACTAATGCCATAATCATTATGTAATTGAGAACATAATTAATTCATTCATGAAAATGGTGGGCAATATCATTTCATTGACAGATATTTTGGCGTCAACAAGAAAAGGAGAGAAAAGAGAAATCATTGTCGGTGTAGATGTGTCGGATACTTGAAGCGGTTGACGACCATTTGAAAATTATATTGTTTTGTAACTTAATAAATAATGTACATATGTATATATATACAGATATATATACAGTAATTACCCGTATCAAAAGCATATTTCACAATGTATTAGAACGAAGGAAATCGAAAGCGAGAAAATAAATAAATAATAAGAGGAAATGGTAGAGAAAACACCAGTGAACAATGAGTATGCATTGAGCTTTGCATTCGGATAAATACAGTGTACATGGTGTCTATTTTCTAATGCTCACTTGTCATCGTAACGTGCAGTGCCATTTGGTGAGACAATTGAACTTTGTCCCTTTATACGAATATCCATCTGTTATCATCATTGGTCATTTCGATAAAATTTGGAATAAACTAATAGACAAATTGAAGTTAATTCTTTGATGATTTCGGTTATTCGAGTAGGAAAAATGTGGAATCTCTTGAAATTACAGGTTTTTTTTCGAAATTATCTTGTAAGTGATAACTCTAGTGAAATAGTAATTACAAATTAGTTAATTTCACATTGAAACAAGTTTTTATAACATATCTTGATTGAAATCTGATAATGACAAAATTTCGATGTGAACGAGTTTTGTACCTCTCAATTTTTTTTTTTTTTAAAGTGCTACTTCGTTAAACAACTTTAAAATCCAGAGCGTTCAAAATTTTCAAGTTCATTGATCTCAAATGATTTACATCTGGTTAGAATGCTCATGAAAAATGTAATTTTGTGAAATTAACACATTAACAACATTTAAATTCATGAGAATATCTGTGCCCACCAAAGGGAGTCATGGCATATACGAGAGTTTCCAAATAACTCAGCTATCAAAAACATTGAAAAAAGAAGCACATGTGCATCATCCATTATTAATATATTCATTCGCCAACTCGGTGATTTCATATTCATTAATATTATTTTCACTTTTCCATCGAAAGTGAGGAATTTCATAGAAAATGAGTATTACCGTCATTGAGTTGGACGAAATAACTTTAGGTAGGGAAAAAAGAAAAATGTAGAAAGTACGGGGGAATTATTATTGTTTTTCAATTCAATTATGAAATATTTTCAATTGATTTTTCATTTTTTGTTTCATATCGTCATCAATTCCTTGGAAAATAATGAATGAAAAAAAATACAATTTACGTAACGACAAGCAACTATAGAATTTTATTATATTATTATTAATTATATTCAGTTTCTTATTATAATCATCGTAGTATTTATCATGGATTGGGTGACGTGTCTCATGGCGTGAATGATAGTGGAAAAGAATTGAATGATAATTCAATGCGGTTTGTTATTTTACATGTCAAATATTGTATATACATATACACACATATTATACGTATATATATATATTCTATGCGATATGCACTTTGTTGTATATTTTAGTGTCTTAATAATTGAATTTAAAATATATACGCGCTTGACGATTTATAATAATTGTTTTATTGTCGAACGAAAATCCTCTTCTTGATCATCCATCCCCAATAAATTTCCATCATTTACAACGATCGATAATTTGCCACATCATCCCTTAACTAATACTTCTACAAATATTTTCATTCTACCATCCAATGCGCGAGCACATTTTCTAATTAAAAATAACTCCTATATAATTATATAATTAGAAGATGAATGAAAAATACAAGGAATTGCCGGAAAGCCATTAAAGTCTAAAGCCATTAACATGTTTGGCTTTATTAATTGCTGTTTCAGTTTTTCCAAAAATAAATTTTGAAACATAAGGATTTAAAACGTCTTATGAGAAAAATGTAGGGGATGCTGAGGTAAAACGAATATCCATTGAAAACAGTTCGGCTCTTCATTTTTAATTTTTTTCTACGTTAAAGTGAAAATAAATAGCTAAATTATGAATTTAGCAATTAGTCCATTGATTGATTCTCAAGCAGAATTCTCTAAAGACAAAAAAACGTTAGAAATGCAAAAAAAAACGCCACTAATTATGTACATCATTGAATAGTCTTAAAATTTTGATTTAAAGTACTTCAACGATATTTTTGCTAATCGATTTATCATCAATTTGATATTCAATCTGAAATAATTAAATAATTCTCAACACGCTGCTTATCATATTAGATTGTTATTTTGAGAAGAAAGAAAGACATTGGACAGTCGTAATTGCTACTGAATTAATAAAACCACAATTCCAATAAAAACATCTCTAATTACCGCACTTCCTGTATTTTTCTTCAAGATAGAGATAAAAAGTGATATTTTTACTTCAATGTAGATGGAAAATTACAAATTGGCATTCATTCCATTATTGTTTCTTTTTTTTAAGTTTTGGACATATTAATGTATAACCAAAATTGACCGTTGTTCATTTTCCTGATAAATTTACTCTGGGATTGACGTAAAAAAAATAACGTTTTTACGTTTTGCCATTGCTTAATCACTCACGATGTTTTTAGGTGATGCGAACATTCTGCGTTTTTGCTTAACTTTCAGAAAAAATCACAAAAATATAGAGAAAACACATGAAAATGATCTCATCATCACAGAACTGCATGAGCCATTAAACAATGACAAAATGCAAAAACGTTATATTTTTTCTCATTAATCTCATCCATAATTTCCCCAAAAATGGAAAAAACATCAATTTTGATTATATAAGGTTGTGAAACGTTTTTAATGCAAAAATGAGTCACGTTTCACAAAAAATTGACATTTTCTATCAGAAATCTGAATTCTGTTAGAATTCAGCTCGATTTTCTGGCGGGAAAAGACCGACCTCTCATTGGTCAATATGATCACCACATGTTCATATTCCAGGCGGGAAATTTGAATGCAGTGCGTGCAATGCGCATTGTCGGATGTAAAAAAGAATGGAAGCCGTACTGGTACCTACAATGAGCTTTTCCAAAAAATTCTCCAGCAGGAAAAGTGGCTGATACCTAGGTGAGATGTACCATTTTATATTTGTAAATATCTTTTTTAACGATTGCCGATATGTAGACCAACGCATGCGCAGGAACAGTTGAGACCAGGCCATGCTTGTCGGCAATATGGCCGCGGTGTAGAACGTTAATTTGTGACACAAGCGAAAATTTCAAGTGTTATGACTATTATGGTGTTTATGAAATCAGTGTCTTATCCTCGGTGATTTTCCAACCATCCTGTATGGAGTATTAACCCTAGGTGAGTGCCAACAATCATCTCCATTACAATTCTACACGTTAAAAGATCAGAGTCGTGGATTGTCCTAAGCACACCCTTTTATTTTTTGCTCATCTCATAATCAATGATTAATGAGATGTGTATTATTTTCTCTTCATCATCCGGAAAACTTTCTCTGCGTGTTTAATACTTTTCAGTAGATAACAATACAATTGTTGTTGCTGTCAACATGTCAGACTGCTGCAGATCTTTCGAATTAGCGCAAAACGTCAAATGAATTTAGAGAACTTTAGATTGAAGTCTTTGTTTCAATTCGGTTAGGAAGTTAATGCCTTTGAACGCAGTTTCGATATTGGAAACTTTGTTTATTTTATTTATAAAAATATCTTTGAGTTGACTCAGTCAATAAAAGTTGTATTGAGTACTGCTCCTGCTCAACAGATGTCTATTCATCCTTTGATTTTGCGTTTTGATTGCGAATTTTGGGGGATCAGTTAACACGTGTTTGTTTGATTATGACGTTCATTATTGATTTGATAGTGAAATATTAATTCGTCAATCTGAGGATTTCTACTCGCTGCTGTGCGGTTAGAGAAATTTCTTACCCGGGTGATTCCTGATTCTTCAAAATTCCTTGCGATCGAATACTCTTCAAATCTCTTCTCTTTCTTCTCTCCCTGCGATCTTTTTTGCCCTTTCGTAAAAGTCAATCATTAAATATACGTCGTTGAAATGATTATTTTTATACCTACTGAATTCAGGCTATAGAATTCCAAATCATAATAGATTAAAAATATTTTCGAGCAATATAACTTGTGCGTTACCGGCTTTAATCCCGTAAACTATGAATTTTCGTTTCGTTCAACGAAAACGCGTAGGTGGAATCCAAGTGATATTTTTGTGGTACTGTTGCGGTGCCAAAAGGCAACGAGATTTATGGAATAACTTTTGTCCCAGTCCGTTAAAATTTTCGAAAATAAATTTGCAAATAAAAACAATATATTTTACATGCAACATAATTTTTTATCTGTATAGTTTTATAAGGAAATAATTATCTAAAAATCACTGCATGTCATCTTTTGTTCTGTCTCAGAACGAATCATCAACCTTTAATCATCAACATTTATTATTTTGCACGTTGGAAGAGTTCACAATGATTATTAAAATAATTACGTAATATTCTAAATTTCCGTGGAGAATGTTGCAATTTTGATTATATATTTCTGAGAATGTTGGCGATGATGAACACTAGAGTAATGAAAGCTCTCATTGTACGGATAGTTTATAGCCACAAATTCCTGATTACTCCATGAGGCTATTATAGAGTAGATATATTTCCAATTTATTTTTGAATGACTGATTGAGGCTATAGAACCCGAAATCATAACAGATTAAAAATATTGTCCAGCAAACTTCTGCAGTTTTTATACATTCCGTTCGACATTCCTACAAACTATATGTTAAAGAGTATTTGTTATCATTATGTTTAAAATTTCCCATCGACAACAAAAAGGTTTATTGGTCGGTGTCTATGGAATTCACTTTTACAATTTAAATGATTTCTGTCATCAGTCTATTATAGTCTTGTCAACAATTTTGAAACCATCGGAAAAAATATCAAAATAGGACGAGGACAGGTCAAAATACTTAAAATATGTAGACAGATTTTAAATAAAAATCTAAAGCTTAATTTTGATTTTCAAATGACAAAAGTCATTTAAAAAGTCAAAAGTTTACAAAATTATAAATTCAGGAAAGGCTAAAAAAATTAGCAATATTATTATACAAATATAGAGTGATAAATATAAAATTTAATTCTTGCCTGGTATTATTTCAAACAGAACGTCAACACTGATAATTGAAATTCAAAATAAAAAATTTGGAATCGTGTGAAATCTTTTGAAATCGTTCATCGCGTGAAATCTGCAATGATCGTGTCATGCTATTGGAGGATGAGTCGATCTGATAGGTTCGACGAAACTCGAGAATAATTCTTACTATGAATGATGTTTTGCGCGGATATGGGAATTTGGGAATTTAGCGCGAAAAAGGGGACCAGTGAAATGGGATAAAAAGATAGGCTGTATTGCCGACACGTGCTTGTCCCTGCAACCGAGGGACCACACACGTTGGTAGCTAACCAGTCCGTGTAAGCGACCGTTACCTTAGCACGGGAATTTACAATTAGCAATTTTTTCGGTCTTTTCGCGAGGATTAGTCTTTCCAGTTTCGGTTCGTTCCCATCAGTATGCAACTTTTGTTTGTACCATTAATTCGTAATTCGTAATGGCTGGCGCAATGTCACCGCTTCTATCGATGATATATTAATCGGAAAATTTTATTGGGTTTTATTATTTCGCAGTAAGCATTCCGAACGGTCTTTCGATGGTAATCAGTAAGAGACGAGTGGCATTTTGATGTCATGCAATATCCAGTGAGAGCTTTATTGGCCTTGTCCTTCGGCAAAGTCTTCAATAAAGTCCGTAATTAATAAGTGGTCCCAATATCACAGAATTGTGAGTATTTTCATTTTTGCGGGGTTTAGATGTACATTCTTTTTACTATTACTTATTGGAAAGTTCAAGTATCTTCATTGAATAATTAATTGATTACTTGAATATTCGACTGATTCTCGGATGTTGAATGCTGCAAAAGGAAATGGAAATCTGGAGAATTCGGCAATAATTTCTTTCAATTCTCAATTTATTAAAAATTGAAGTGCATTTAATTGAAAAATACAATTTAACTTAAAAATCTACTCTCATTGAAGTGTTAATATGACAAGATTGAAATTTCGAGAAATTCTCAACAGTGCAATGATAATTTCTAGTTTCAGTCGCTCTTAACTTACATTCTCTTATACCTACTGGCAAATATAATTATACTGATATCCGATATAACACGGTCTATCCAATTTTTTAGTATAATTATATTTATTTATATCGTTGAAATTGGTAATTGCAATTGGATTCAAATGCCTGCCCTTTGCATATCCAAACAGCTTCTTAAACATTTGATTATTTATACACCATTACTTGGTCAGCATAATCCATTTACACTGGCAAGTACCTTCACATATTTGTCATTAAACGCTACTGGCTAAATCGGGGGAATAACAGTATGATATGAAATCATCCATTGAAAGAATTTTATTTTCTCGGAAATCAAAATAAAGTTTGTGAATTAATTGACTTTTTACATAAGCATCTTTAATAGTTTTCGCCAAATTTTCTTATCTTACCAATCGGCGAATATATAACCATATCGATGTTTGATATAACATCGTGTAGCATGTGTTGATGCTGTTAAAAGGAAAAGTTGATTTATTCATGGCTCTCGGTGGCGAACAGCCCACGCGCCCGTGTCCCGCGAACCTCCTTCGCACCTGTGCACATTTTCTCGTGGATGATTATAATCTACGCTCTGACGTTTGGTTCATTCAATTTTCGAAGAACCTGAGGGAATGGCGATGATAATCCGGAGTCATTTACGCTGGTGGTAGCCCAACGGTATTTGAAGCATTCACAGGTTGCACTTGATATGGAAAAAGACGGAAAGATGGAAGGTCATATCTACATCATTATTATCAATTCGTTTTCTTTTCTTCCTGATTTCCTTCATTCTAAGTCTTATTTTAGTTCTTTGGTGATATATCAGGAGCGTGAAATCGATTAATCGTGAAATAATGAATTACCGTCGCCATTTTGATGGGCAGATAATCACTAAATGAAGATAATGAAAGTTCATTTTCCTTCGGACTTCCAGTACACCAAACATTTCGTATAAATTCTGTTTATATGTGAGTACATAATCCTTCATATATAGAGAAAGAAATGTTCAGTAAAAATGATACAAGGGTACATACTGCGGCGGTTTGGTAGGAATCCTATTATTCTTTCTTTATTATAAAAAGGTCAAATTTCGAGACTATCGATACCTCGAAAGTCTGTCGGACTCATTTCTCATTAGTTTAGTCGTCTGAGACGGCTAATTTGAATTCAGAACTCATTTAATTTTGTAATTTTCAATCTTGATTTTTATAATCACAATGCGCGTTCGGTCTCGTGGATGAAAATACACTTGAAGAGTTGAGTAATTTCTCTAATTCATCAGTGAAAAAAGTAAAAAAACAAGTAAAATTTCACGGAAAATTCTCGACTCGTTATGATTCAACAATAAAACAATTATGAATGCTCAACAATTTTTGGTGAGACTGTTTTTTCATTTCGGTTTTTTGGTTCTGGGAATTTTATTTTGGATTTTCTTCTCCGTGCATTCCGTATACCGGGATTTGAACGAGGGACCTCCCATTATGAATTAGGTATTTCTCAGCTGAGTTATCCGGCTCCTAGCCAATTCTTCATTTCCGATTTTAGCCTGTAACTCATAAAACGAATTTTTCAAAACAAAACCATTAAAACTTCGGGACCCACTACCCCCCCCC
>NW_011887743.1:529035-530072 GCF_000806365.1 Fopius arisanus | reverse complement strand
CCCCCCCCTACCCCCTTTGGGCACTGATTTTATCAATTGTAGAAATCTTGTTTGACATTTATTTCTCTTTTTTAATGAGGAAATCGTCAGAAAATTTGAGTTCTCGGTCGATGACAAGATATGATGATTATTTGATAGGGCAATGAAACAGACTAGACGCCCACTTATACTAAACAGTCACTTTCACACTAGGCAATTAAATACATTCCTAAAATTAAAGTTTGCAAAATTAATCACTTGTACACATATAATTACGCTCCACTCGTGTCTCGAAACACTCATCAAAATGGCACGTATGCACACACCGATTCATGAATAAAAATAAAATAATGTACACACGATAATTGCCACCTTCGATCTTTGCCAAACGCACTGGTCTCCTAGCAAAATAAATAAAGCGAAATAAACAAGATGGAAAATCGAAGCGTTAAAAACAAACTTTTCGTGTCAAAATGTATCGCAACACTTGTCGTACTTGAAATTTATTTGTTCATGATAATCTCCAGAGAAATTAATACGTTTCTCACTAGAGGGATGGGTTGATGCCATTTTCCATAGACATTAACGTGGTATTACACGGCTGCGCCTGCACCTGTCTGTCTTCATCAACGTTGGCCGACTTATTAGCCATACAACTGTACTTGTAGCTCATACTCTTTGGTACTTTGCTTTGGAACTAGTCCGTCGGCCGTGAGGATAGCAGCTTGCCAGGTGAAAATTGGCGTCACACATAGGTGTTACCAACAACTCCTATAATTGTCCATCAAAGAATACACTGTTCCCAGTAAATAACATAATTAATATTTTATAAAATGTATCACGGTCAGTAAGAATAACTTGTTCCTCAATTCCATTCAAAGATGAGACACATGTGATTAGTTTATTTCGTTCTCTCAATAATTATATTATTTTAGGACGTAGTCATGATATCATAAATGTTAGGAATAATTACTTGTTCATTTATTCGTATTGATTTTGGAAAAAATTCAGTGATAGCACATGTAGATAGATTGATTTCCTTATTATGATCTTATTAT
>NW_011887743.1:434076-528430 GCF_000806365.1 Fopius arisanus | reverse complement strand
AATATGTCATTGAATTTTTGTATTGACACTTACGTCAAAAAATCAGTGGTTATTTATAGTATTTGTTATGATTATTACGGGTTCAAATGACTGGGGACAAGTGTGTACGTAAGGAGAGGCAGTCATAAGCAACAGAGTATCAAAAACCGGATCACGAATCTCGTATCGTACTCTCAGTGAGCTCTTAACGACCCCAATTGCGACGATCTCTTGTCCGTTTACGATCGAAATCGGTTTTGTTGTTACCTGGCTGCCATAGTTGTGCGGGTTTGTTGAAGGCCTAATGATCTCGCCTCTGGGTTTGAGAACTTCTTTTCGTTTGTCCTCGAGCCACCTTCATTAGGAGTTACGAGACTTAAACGTGTGATAATCATAGTTCAGTACACATTTGATAAAATATAACAGTGCTAAATTATATAGCTCACAGTTGTACATTATTTTTTTCTTTTTCACTCAATGGATATTTATTTCCTTCTGGATGTTGTCCGTTGTTTCGTCTCATTGGGGTTAATAAAAAAAATTGAGATGAGTACTTAAGAAAATCGGGAGAGACGGGAATAAAAAGTGAAAGTCGATGGAGAATCGATAAGTCGTGTAATCCGATTTTCGTTGGTGGTGGAAACTGAATGAGTGGAATTGGATGACTACTTAGATGGAATTGAAGACTACTGAATTACAAGTTGGACTTCATGTTGAGTAAACCGACCTATAGACGCTTAACAAAATTGTAATAGATGCACGTTTGTTTTCCAGAAAACGGGATAAAAGATCCATTCGAGAAAACCTGTCATTAGGAGACCAGACATGACAGTCACTATTGAAAACTCAGACTGTAATAAAATCCTACCGATTCTAATAGTAAGCTTACAAATGGCGCTCACATTCGTGCTGATTTCTCCACCGCTTCATTATTGATTCATTTTTTTAATTACATTGGAATTTCTTTATCGATTATCAATATCCAAATTATCGATAGGGATTCAGTTGTTAATGTTCTGAAAGATCAGAATTATTTTTATCCGATCAGAATTTCCAAAAATTATTAAAATTTGTTTTTATTATGAATAATTTTTAGAAGTTCTCTTATGCGAAGTTCGACCATTTTTAAAGCGATTCTCGTACGAATTTTAATGGAAATTTCTCTTCGTTTGCTTTTTATACTTTGCATATAATTTTTTTCGTGGTAAATGGCGGAGAAGATTTCGACTTTTTGTATCGGTCCAACAGTTTCGATCTCTCATGTTCATATTTTAAGGAGTGCCAGAGGATGTGCTCAAAGTCCTGATTTTCAGTGGGTAGTTTATTGTTGTTTTTCATCATAGGAAAACAATATGACGTAATGGCTGTACACCATGACCCACAGGTAATTGGGCTGAATAACGTCAGCGGGGTTTTATGTACTTTCTTTTTGCACTTATAAACTCAGGGTTAATGTCCGAGTGAGTCACTTGGACTGTGAGGATTATCACACGAATTGAGGGGAATAAGAAGGAAAATAAAAATATGTATTCTCTCCTGATGATATATCGAGGATAACACTGGTGATTTCGATACCACTCACAAATCCAGACCCTATAAAGCGTAATAACTGTGACAGTGAATGGGCCTTTTATGAGAATAATTGTGCAATGAGCGAATGTAATGATGGTAACTTCACCTTTACTTGTCGCGTGATATCAAGGTATCTCAATTCGTACCGAGTGTTTGTCACACATTATTGCGAGTACAAATGCATGATAGGAAGTGCATGTGATTAGTGAAATTATCCCCTTGCTATGAAATTATATTCCCATTGAAAAGAGAACACCCACACGTGAGAGGGTATTATCATTTTTCATATTTTAACTTCTTGTAGTGAGATGTTTAATAAATTATACAGTTTTATTGTCATTGTATATTGAAGTAATTAGAGAATTTAATTATATTGATGTGGGATTTACTGCGTGTAAACAATTGGTGTAGAAAATTGTTTTTTTTTTAAATCGTAGTTTAACGTCGTGAATGGAAAATTAATAACCAATTATTCTAAGCCGTATACATGAAGAAAAATATATCAAATTAATAATGTGACGTGTAATGTGTTGTAGTATTGAAATATTTATAATTTATAGAATCTTTTGTGTCGCGAAATTTTGTTTTGTTGATATCTTGGTTTGCCTCATAATAATTGATTACTGATTGAGCTCAGTATTAACTTAATTAGTCTAGATTACTATAAAGAATGATGAAATTGAAATGCCAATATTATTTCATGGATTTCTTTAGTAATCCCTTTTCAAGAAGCTATTAAAATGATTCCCACCTACATCGCCACTGAATTACATTATGAATTCAGATAGATTCTGACCAGATTACGTACTTATTTTTCTGCACATGACAATGTGTTTTATATAAGGACTTCAATTGAAGAACTGAAGATAATAATCAATGATTATCGTATCATGCAGAACACCTACAAGTGTCGGTTGATGTGATCAAATCCGAGTTGTAGGTCGAAGTGGAGACGAGTGGTCGGCAGCTAAGTGCACGAAGGGAATTAAATAGTAAAGATTGCCAAGCTCACAGAAGAGTGAGCTTAGCATGAATCACTGAATAATCATTTCTTTTATGTTCTTGAGTAGATATTGGACAATTGGACCATAATTTTCAGATAAGATCGGAAAGCTCATAGTGAGCCATGAGGATGAGAACTATATGAACATAGAAATGTGAACAAAGAAATAGTTACCATGTCAGCATCATAATGATTACTACCGCCCGGTGGTCTGGCGCAGTGGTTAAGGTCGTTGCCTCACAACGGATAGGTTCCAGGTTCGATTCCTGGTCGGATAGAATGGTGAGATCTAATTAGCTTTAAAAAGTCCTGATCAATCGCCACATAGTTTCATCCGACTCGAGCGATGTAAAATAAGCATAAAAAAAATAATGATTACTATACTAACATATATATATTTTCTACTTCCGTGTATCGATTACTATTGTGTTGAAATAGTTATGGTTCGCACGCCACATAGTAATTAGATTGTCTCCATTAATAGTTATCCTTCCACCATTGAGAATTTCACTGAGCCCTATATAGTGATGTTCACGATGTGCCATAACTATTGTTATGTTCATAGTTGTATTTACTGGACTTTGATGACGTCTACTATGTGTAAGCGATCGCAGAAAATTGTGACTCAATTTTTTAAATTCATTAATTGGAATTAGACGAACACCTGAGCTGTGATGACCAACTCCAGCCGATCACTGGTTGGGGCTTAGTTATCAAATCCTGATATGCCAATGTGTGACCAATGTTGGGCCACAACTGTCAACCAAGGTTTAGTCGGTTTTCGTCGGTGTAATTCAAGCATTGGTCTCCAAGGATCATCGAACCTCGAACCAAGTTAGGACGCCAAGGCTTGGCAAAGCTCGTGCCACACTTGGCCCGTTTGACCAACACTGGCATTTCCTACCTCGGTGCATTTCATTTTATTTCCGAATCGAGTTTTTTCGGTCCATGACTATTTTTGCAAGTGTCCATCCTAATCCAACATGTAATCAAGGTCATAGAAAATATGACATTTTTTTTGTTTGAAGGTAAATGCCATTTGCATTCAGCAGAAAATAGTTTATTAACAGCTAGACACACGAATTTATCAAATGTTTCCAATAAAGGTAGTCATAAGGGAAGGCACTGCAATTCAATTTTTTAAAACTTTTAGTGAATTAAAACCATCCACAACATTGAACATTAAAAATATTAAAATCAAGTACAAACTGTAGTCTTTTAGAGTATATATATTCCGGAGATTCCCCTCAACCGTTATGGTTTTTTTAAACTGAACGTCAAACTTGTTGCAAGATGTATTAAAATCTGGGGACCTCGGCGTAAATAGCATTTATAGGTTTTTCTGTGATGGATCTAAAATGTAAGAGATCACGACTGACTGTAGGCGTTGAGTCATTTGTTTACAAACACAAAAAATTCTCTTTGAAAACGACGAAACAGCCGTTCGAAATTCCAACCGTATTATTCTCACGGTGGTCTAAAAATTGAAATGCCAAGCGTCATCATCAACAGAGAAGCGAATATTCCTTTCCAAAACTTGTGAAAACACTTAAATGTTTAAATGTTGCATCTTTAGTCAAGTGCGGTGATAGTAATAATTTTATTATGAGTATTAAGTTATCATTCAATATCGTAGAAGGGTTGAGAACAGTGTAACTTCAGAAATTTGAGGAGATATTATTTCAAAATATTGAAAAAATATCAACTATATATCAGATCAAGTTGGATATATTAACGTTTGTGGCTGATTTTTCAACAAGTGTATGGACGTATAATTTTGGAAGTAATTTTCTCCAACGAGTTATACCAAGAAGATGTAAAAGACCACCCGTTACAAGTGAGACGTTGCGCTCCAGTTTTCATGATGTGATTCTCGTTTGGGAATGAATTCCGGATGAGAGCACTGACGGGGTGAATTTACGATCAGTTCATGCCCGTTTTAGCGGCATAGTCAGGTCACTAGTAATGTTAACAAATAGTAAAATATTATAACAGGGTTCATGGATTGAACAGAGTAAATAATGAGAATCTGTGGTTATTATAGTCAGAAGTACAGAGAATATATGAGTAATGTGCGTAACTGGAGTTACGCAAAGTCAGTGTGATGCAAAGAGATGCCGTCCTCCACAAATTGTGTTTATTGTGGAATAAAGAAGGAAAAATGTTGATCACCACCAGTGGACAACGACAAACGACGTACGAAGGTAACGCGGCCGGCGATGTAACATGTAAGTAAAATAAAGCGTGTGGGAGTCATACTGTGAGTCAGCCATGGCCAGAAATACACAGGCACCTTCTCTACATTCACAACAAATCGCAAACGTCATGGGCTTCCACTGTATACATCACATGTATACATGATCTTTTACATCAGATAAAGCTCTAACCTCTATTATCTGGATTTTCACAACTACCTCCAGTGGAAATTCCTTCTCGGCCCCTTAAAATAGATTTTAAAATTACAATGCTACCAATTTATTTATTTATTAATTTATTTATTGAAATTTCAGTTACAGTCGTCTGATGTTGGGTTCAATTTTATTTGAAAATTACCCCTAAAGTTCTCGTTTATCTTGTTTATCTCGAAATTTCGAGAAAATTGCCTTTTTATGTTGAATGATAATTAATTTTTCGATGAAAGATCAAATTTTCTGACTCATCGTGAAAATTCAACCTGAAATTTGACAAATGAAGTTTGATTGGAGTTAGAACATTTGAGAATCACCAGAATATTCAAAACATCAAGTGTTTGATATTTCCAAAGGATTCTAATTGTATTTGTATTAAATCATAGAATAAAGATTTCGTGTTAAGTTGAAGCGAGTTATATCTTCAATCCGCAATCCAACATCGTTGATGACCCTGAAGTTTACTGAGTATGAGCTTCATCAGCGGATATCTCAGTGAAAGATCAAGGAATTCAAAAATCTCAGATTTTTGTTTTTTGTTATAAGAAGAAATTTAGTTGTGAGGTGTCTATTCATACCGGACTTCTTGTTTATCAATTACGCGGTAAAAACGGATGAATAATTCAGGAAAAGTTGAGATTTGTTCAACCCCTGACGATCCACGAGAAACTCATCAATGAGATGGACGGAACACTTGTTCGTGATGATAAAAATGATCAATTCATACATTCCTTCAGTGTAATGCGATACGTGGGGAAATTATCAATATATTCGAGAATTTGTCGCACCATTCGAAATTTGCTTGGGGCGTATAGGGCAAGTAGAATTTTTGGAACGCCACTTGAGTTTAAAACTATATTTTAGTCCTACGGGATCAGCAGTGAACAAACTATTTCCTAAGTTGAAACGTGTTTACTACTATCAGGTGTTGTCAATGTCGGTGGCAGGATCTCACCACTTCTTGAGTACATTACCAATGACCATATCGCGCCATCGCTTAAGGATTTTCGCAGACTCATTAGAAATTACTGGGGGAAAGAAAACGTAACACTGAACGGACTGATTCCGGCCGAGCATAAATGCACTGATGAGGTGGGAACGACCTTACGGTGGCGGAATACTTGAAACTGGTGTTCAATGAAGTCTAGAACAACACCTCTTTATTTTTTATGCAATGCTTATGAGATGAAGATGACGTTTTTAATCAATTCCGCGGCTAGATATCCACTGTGAATTGCTTTCAAAAGTTCGTATTTGATTAAACTTACTCTAGGCATTATGGTTGTATATAATTAGCATATATCGCCCGCAAATCTTTTCGCATAAAAGAAAATTTGAAATTTTCGAATTCTTCGATTATTTACTGAGATATCCGCTGTTAAAGACAATTTTTAGAAAATTGTAGTTTGTTCACGTGATACCTGATGAGGAAGTAATCAAGTTCTGATCAAGTTACCCCGATCCACATTACTCAAGATGGATTACGCTCAAGTTTTGATCTGACCAGCGCGATCTTAGTCTGATCAAGTGATGCCTGATGAGAAACTATCAAGTTTTTTTTATATATTTTTCGGCCCTTTCTGCTCTGTTCTGGCTAACTGGCCTACCTCAAGCTATGCATGCGGCTGTGGATCCTACATTGTACCGTATTCACTCTCCTATGGAACATAGGAGTGACATGGGAAACCACAGGAAAAACCATGTCGGTATAGGCGGTTGCTTTATTAGCAACCTCCCGCTTATCGGTGCTTACTACTATCAAATTTTAATTCGACAATGATAAATGAAATGTGTTACGCAGTAGGTGAAGGAAACAGTTGAAGAATTTTCCACCATTGAGTAGAAGTTGACGGAATCTGATTATTGGATCAGGGTGAGCATGCCATAATGTCGACTGAAGTGGGATTTTTTTTCTTTGGTAAGGAAAGCCCTGAGGCGTTGGTGTGCTGTAAGATAGAACACTCGTCAGTCCTCAGCAGCTCGTGAGAAATTAATCACAGCATTATTGCTGGGGACGACGACGCCAGGGTGTCGCTTTAATTTTGGACGTTTGGCCCGGCCCACCCGGTAGAGGAATAGCCAACTATCGTGATTCGGTCCGCCGCGCTTGCCTGATTCCTTGTCTCCGCATTGTAAACTCTGTTTACGTCACTTCTTCGTTTGTGTTTCTTAATATTTACATCATACTCTTCATGCATTTAACATGCATCGCATTGAAAGAATGATCTGCATCATATACGTTCAACCGTCAGGATTATTAATGCCATTGAAAAAAAAATATTAATAACTCTGTAATAAGAGTCAGGTGTGGTAAAAATTATTGCCGACATCATTTTAATGAGACTGGAAAAAATGATGCACTTTTACACTTCCAATTTATCGTGGAAGCATCAAAGAGAAACTTTGACAAATCACTGGAATCGAGGGGAAAAAATGAGTAAATCGGTTTAATCATTCGTATTATGACCAAGTTGTATCGGACATCGTTAATAAATCGCATGAACATGTTTACTCTCATACTGCAATTTTCACGATCGTGTTTCATAGCTTCTTTGAAATGTTCGACTCCATTATTTACCATTTTTTCCTTGCATAATCGATCTTGTTTACAAAGTGCGCTTCCAAGATTATCAAATCTGGAAAGATTTTATTTGCCAAATACTCTCCTTCCATTAACTCCTTGTGAATAATTCCAATGAATGGATTGAATTGCAGTCTCAAGGACAGATCAAGGTGAAGAATAGACGTAGTAAATAGTAAAGTCGTATTTCTGTCTAATCGTCCCCAAGTTCCCCAAGCTGTCAAGACGTTTCTTATTTTAATATAGTAAGCCTATAGAGACTAGAGATTAAATGGTCTAGCTAGTTGAAGGTGGAAATCTCTGGAGTGGAGAAAAAGAAATATAGCCAACACTTCAGCCATCTCTTCAAGGTTTTGCGATATGGGTGCATGCATGAGTTGAAGAATGATGTAACCATTGTTGCTATAATCGTTTAAATGATCGTGCAGAGAAGATGAAAAAGAGCGTAACTGTTTCAACAACAACGGCTGCGCTCCCGTTTTATTTGAACATTTCGGCCAGAGTTATATCTTTCGGTACTAAGCTTATCTGTTCTCTCTTCATGCCGGCCTTACTGTATTAGCACTAGTTGCTACGCCTATTTCGGTTGGTTTACCGTTGAACTGAGTAATCACAGGGGTACAATCAAGTGTGACGCATACAGTTCTTATGATTATTTCAAGAATTAGTAAACCCAGTTTTTTGCTTCTTATATTTCATTTTTTTTCAACTTATTTACAAATATACTTTTGCGAAGAGTCCATTTTGTTGAAAGGTGTATTTTTTTTGTATTTCTTCAGCCGAGTCCCTTTCAGATAATTCCCCTTCGGTTTCAATGATGATCAAATTTTTCTAGAAAATCGTTATGACCTGGAATGAACTGTCTGAGTAATTATTCATATCATCGTATTCATCAAATTCCTTCTTAAAATCTAGTATCCGAAAATTGTGAATGCTAATAGCGGAGAGTATCTATTGAGAGCATTTGGTATGGGTGTACAAAAATTAATAGTTATCCCATAGTCGTTTTGGTTCATATTATTATTTTATAATTTTTCTTAGAACAGCATCAGGATAAGGAGAACAGTTTATATAAACAGAAATAGAGAGAGATGAATGAACAAGGGCCTTTTATAAAATGGGTCCAGAGCGGAAAAACTTTGGTTGCTATGAGTTAGTAGAGTTGCAGAAGTCATAGGAGAAAGATATACCTTCTGACTGCGTTTAATAAAAGTCAACGTCTAAGCCTAATTAGTATTATTATTTACTAATTCCTGTCCATAATCCAATAGTATCCATCATATTCAACCCGACCATTAATGAAAGTTATATGATTGGTATTATTTAAGTCTAATTGAAATCGTCTGGAGATAACTCAGCTGGAGAAATATGATTTGTTGGTAAAAATAATAAGAATAATTTAATAATTTCCGGGAAGATCAGAATTATATTCGAAAAAAAAGTCGCAAATTATTATCTTGAGACGTATCAAAATTCACGAATTAAGTTTACAAAAAATGAGACTATTGTTTTCCATATTCGCATCGGGTATGATGGAATTACCATTAAATTGAAACGCTTTATGGGAGATATAACACATGCTTTACGCACAATTTCGAAAAAATTCTCAGAGTTGAAGCTCTTCGTCCTAAAGATGCAGACTGCAATGTTTGTTCTGCGAACGTCCGCAAAAAGCTGAAATAAAATGTGGCACCCACCCGGAAGGCAATTATTATAATAACAATCATGATCGCGAAAGTCTCTTAACTAAAATATCTTTTTCATCATACCGTGTGTAAAGTGACGTTTTACGCTCGCTCTGTGTGTACTAAACCTCACTTCACACACATTGTGAAAAATACCGTTCAATACTAGCAGTAAAAGGGTTATTGATTCGTGGGAAGTGAGTAGTGCATGCGAAACCGGCGTAAAATATCACTTTGCACATAGCGCTATAGAAAATTTTGTCCGATACATGTGAAATATTACATTTCAATACGATTGCAACACGCGAAAGTGTTTTTATAAGACATTTGTAGTGCAGCTTCCAGGCGAATGATATAATCTCACGACTCCATAAAAACACTTTTGCCACCAGTATCGACCCCTATTTTTCATAACAATGTGTGGGGAGTGGGATTTTGAGATCGCGGATCGTGTGTAAAATGTCACTTTATACACAGTGTGTCGAAAAAGTACTTTCTAGCGAGTGCAATTACGCGATTTGTAAGCATCGAACCCATTAGAAAATTCTTTTTTTCGGTTGTATCGTAATGCAGTATTTTTTGAGCGGTGGATTTTGCACTCACCTCCCTTAACCAAATCTTGACTCGACTATAAGTGCTTGCATCGCGTGGCATCACCTGCAATAGTGTGGAGACGTCTGCCATCTCGTTGATGCTATACAGCACGTAGACGACAACAGCGACTTCTGCTGTTGGCGCGATGCCAAGGCGTCTCGACGCTCCCCGAAGAGGGTGGATCCGATCAGAGCCGAAGACTAAGGCGTCCCGGCGTCGTGCGTCCGTCAGTGCGTGCGTGAGATGGCTGCAAGGCGCTCTCGTGATGAAGACGCCTACTATCGCGCAGCATGTAATCACTCGTGATAAAACGTGATAATTTAACGAATGTGTGCAGTAATTAGTTTGTTGAAAATTTACTATCATAATTGAGCCGGTCTATGTGTTATTATTTATTATGGTTATATGAATGGGACGTGTTATTGAGGGACAGTGTTATTGATAATTATTCTGGCTTGGACTCAAATGTTTAATACAGAACTGTCAGATTGATAGAAAGTAATGAGAACAGATGAGGATGTGATGTTCACGGAGAGACTGAATCACTTTATGGTACTAGAAATGTAACTCATCACAGGTGGATCCATTCGTAGACGTGACAATGGCGCCATGACAATCATAATAGTGATGATGACTTATACACCTGAGAATATGGACAAAATTTTGCGCCGATATGCTATCACTACGCGATTATGAAACATAACCACAATCAACCGACGTATCATTCCCGTACACAGCCTTCACAACGCTGCATTCCCTCGAAAGAACAAAAAAATAATGTAAAAAAAAAGAGATCAAGTGAAAAGAGAGGTTGTATTCGACGTGAGAAAAAGTTTAATTTATAAAAGCAGAATGGAGAGATTGAAGAATATGCTCATGCGATGTGTGGACCAGTAAAAGTTTAACCTACTCAAGTCATTCATTAGAATCTGCCAGGGAGCACCTGATGCCAGTCAGTTCGAACCCCTGGACAGAGGGCAAGGAATTGTTAGATAAAGATATCGATGAAAATTAATAATTGAACGTAAAGGGAAAAGTCATTGAAGTAAAACTCTGCATTAAAAGAATAACACCGAGATTACGCAAGAGATTTGGCGTAGACCAACGATGGAATATCGGTGAGGTCACAAGGTCATCACAGAATGCCTGAGCCGAGGGCAAAGCGCTGCAAACACTGTGACGGTATGCCATCTTGCCGAATTGACTCCACATATTTAATCCTTTGGTGTTTATCAACATTCTGTAACATAATTCAATGATCTTTGGTGTTTATTGTGTTTAAATTGATACATCTATGTGATTTTGTGTCGTTATTCAATCAGGCTAACCATAATCTTGGACTCTAAACTGTGCTGTTTGTACCTGTAATGATATGTTGTGGTTTGCTTAAATTTAAACATAACACCATTTAGATATGAAGCATTAACGTATCAGACAAGTGTTTGCTAACCCAGAGACAAAAAGTTTTTGCCTTCACTAACATCATTGACCATTTTAACCATCTGATTTGGTTGTTCAACGGATTGTGATCCAGATAGTTCGGCATTCGCGGCGTGCGGCAGATCCTCAACGAAAGTAGGACGACTTTCGATGAAAAGTCAGTCTTAATTAGAACCCACGGTAGGTCGTTTTTTTATCTTTGGGTTTGTTCATTCCGTTTGTACAGACTCTCTTCACGAATAAAGAAGACTCGGATCAGAGTGGCCGTATGGTAGAAGAGGCAGGTCTCCTCGCATTCCGATTGGAATGGCAAAGTACTACTTAACTGACGTCTATTTGTCGGCTTGTCTTATTTGCCACTGTATTATTTATATCACAGGTTGTTAACCTAATGCTTTAATAGAATCGACCCATCATTATTCAACCTCTAACCTCCACAATCGGTTTGGAAATTATTGGGACAATTACTATTATTTTTTTTTGAATTTTTCATGATGTTTATGACCATCTGATTAGGACTCATTCTAAATACTTGAGTCATTTTTATCTTCTGGTGTTTTCAGTTTATCCATCCAAATTCTTGACCCCATCAGGGCTTAGACTTCTCTTTTTAATTTTCAACATCTCATTAGGTAGATTTCTACTGCTTTTTGACAGGTAGGAAATAATTTGAAGGGCATTGTGTAATCGACGCTCTTTTGACAGAAATAAGTATAGAAACGTTACGCCGTGACAAATAAATTTTTAAAGATTTTTTTCTCTCCCTGAGTGAGACCCTAATATTATACTTGGCATGCAGTCGTAAGTGAAAAAACTCTCTTCGTTTCCGGTCTGTCATCGTATAAATAGAAAACATGCACTCATTTTTAACATCATCTACTCAAACATTTCTGGTTTTATGACGAAAATTAAATCCGTAATTCATTATTTACCGAGAAATGGTGGCGATATAACATTTATAAAACTTTTGTTTCATGCCATCAATTTTAAGGCAAATATCAGAATTTTTATTGACTCGATTCCTGTCGAAAATCGTATTTTCTAATTCCTATTATAGATTCATCGAAGTGATATCAACAAAGTTGGTGGAATTAATTGTATTAAGCCTGAGTTGAAAAATTCCGACAATTCACAGCCAAAAAAGATTTCTAATTTTCATAAATTCAGAATCAAAAATTCATTGAGTGTGGATTCCTAAAATTTAATAATTTACGGCCTAACGTTAAAGAATTAGAAAGCATCATCATTAAAAATGAGGAATTATTTAAAACCATTTTTTTATATTTTCACCGATCATTCTAATTTTAGTTGAGAAGTAACTGGGGTAAATAATTGAGTCACATACTTAGCTATAATTAAATTCTTTCATTCGAGAAGCCTTTCGAATAATCCGCAAAATTTATCGCTATTTTCTCATTTATAATTTGATTACAGAAACTACATTCAATTAAGTAGTCTAGAGATGATCAAGCCTAGAAATGTTTATTAATTAAAATATCGACCTTGGGCTGATCCCTGAATTTCAGGAATCCTCTATTTCGCATTTAAAGACCAGCTTTTCGAGCATTAGAACTCTTTTCTCTCTGCATTGAATGCGTCAAATGTAAAATAAAGCACTAACTGTACGTGAATTTAAAAATACTCGTAAACATTAAAGCCCGACAGCTGTCGATGAAAAACACCATCTAAATATAGAAATAGGAACGTGTATACAGCGTAAGTCTAACAATTTACTCAGTGGCTTGACAGATCTTGAATGAGGATCTATCAGCGAAAAAATGTTGAATCCTTCTGAGAATGTTCACTAATTGTCCTTAATTAATCATCTCGATTTTTTAATTATATGGAGTTAACCTCAACCCTTTTTCGGTAGAAAAAGGAAGAATGCCATCTAAAACCAGTGGCGAATTACTCACTCATTACACATATTATAATTATTTTCACTAATGAATCAGCATGACACTTCCAAATAGTGGTTTGCCATCTTCGAAATTGGAAGTTGGCAAAAAACTATCTGAGAAATTATATCGGTATATACAGCTATGGTGCTTATCTCCTAACTTCAATAGTATGGCATCGAAATTATCATTGTTAGGTTTAATCAAATTGAATTGAAGCAGAAGATCCCACATCACGTTCGGAATTCAACGGTATTTCCTAGTACGAATTTTGGTCAATCTATCTTATATATCGATACAACTGTTGCTATAATTTCTATCTTCCAACTTGCTCAACAGGAAATTGAAATAAATTTTTGAGGCCCTTATTCAAGTATTGGACAAGATTTTTTGTTGGGATATCGTGAAATAACTGATTTTTGAAAAAACTCGATAATTAGAAAAAAAATAGTAAATGAATTGAATTTTCATTAATATCGACGTTGGGGGCTCAAAAATAATTACATTACATGACGAAAGTTAATTTTTCGACGCACTGGGTGTGAATTGATTTTTTACGCGTGCTTTCCATCCTTATGTGGGAAAGAATGCTTTTCACACGCGGAGCATGACTGAAATGTCACTTTCCACACGGTGTGTCGAGAAAGTTTACTCTCTGAAACCGTTGGCTGTGTACAAAGCACGCGTCTGCGGCACAGCGTGCGTAAAGTTAGGAGACTGCAGTGAATTCTGGTGCGTAAACCTTTCCTCACTCATGGTTGATTGCTCGTTCAGGTGTTCACAACTCGTGCAAAAAGTGCTACCTTCATAGCTGCATAATATACTATAACTTTACAGATACATTAGTGCCCAATCGGAGATGAAATTTCAAATTTCCATCATTGCAATGCTTCCATGCGGAAGCAAAATAATTTTGATGATAATAAAAAACGAGTAACTACCATATAATGAAATCCATCTTGACGGGTCTGACAACAATCGAGGCGAGAAAGTTGGAATGAAAGAGGTTATGTGATAGTTGATTTGATGTAAAAGAGGTCTCTTGATGGAAGGGCGACGTAGTGACACACGCATACAGTAACATACATTTACAATGGAAAAGTGGCTTGAAATTCGTTGGTGTCTTTTGGCACAGCCGCGATTGGATTATTTATCGTTACGGTATGCGAGTTGCGTGGGCGTATAAATCCCCCTCGAGAGAACACAACTCTGGCTGTTTTCCAAGACGACGACACCTTACACCCACAAAATCCCTCCGACTTTTCGTATGGGGACAAATATCCCTTTGAGTCTGTTGTTTGAGACCAATATATGCTACGGCAAATCTGTTAATGAGTCTTCGATGTGAACTTCCTGGCACCGTCCTCGATCCGCGGCTTCAGTTGGACAAACATCTATTTACGTCCAGACATAATTGGACATAATTCATTATCTGCCATTAGAATTCTTCCAGATACACGGAGAGAAATATTCAACAAAAACTTTATCTGTCGTATATCCTTGCGGGCCTTTACGATTTGTTCCTTTCTCACCGCCCAATCCCTGTACTGCATTTGCCGAAAGGAAGAGAAAAACCTGCACTGATTCAGCCGTCCTTTTTGAAAGGACTACCGCTCGACTGTGAAACTGAGATTAGAGCGCTATAAATTTTGACCGCTGGTGTCCAGAATCGACCCCAGATCATTGGCATGCTAGTCTAGCACTTTAGCCGCTCGGCCACTACCGTCGGTGAGAAATATTCAATAAAAATTTAATGATTAAACGAACTTATCTAAGTTTTATCATAATTCTAGGGAGCACCTTTTCCGAAAGATCATGAATAGCCCTTATTTTTTGAGATGGTGTCACCAATTAAATGTCCCTAAAAATATTTTCCGGACCCACTCCCCATCGGTGGGGTAGTACTGCGTCATTTGTTTAAAGTATTGCCGTAATAACAGGGGCTCGAAAGGAGGGGGACTGTTCCTTAGATTACTAGTAGATGTTGAAAGCTACTAATTACGACATGCAAGTGCATTTATTGTCTGCTGGTTAAACAGATAAAGGAATGGAAAGAAATACGAGAAAAAAATTAATAACCATGGGCTGTATCCGTTATTAATTCTTTAACAATTGAGCTTTTGTATGTTTAGTCTTGTCCTCTGTTGACTGTGAGTGGTGAAAGTTTGCAAAGACCTTCGTATTTTTGGTCAATCCAGCAGTCTGTTTTATGAGAGCACCGTTGATACCACATCTCTTAGCTGCTGATGTTGAGGCATGTCGAGTAGACCATGCTGTAAATATTTCCGTATCGATTTCACACTCGTTGAGGAGTTCTTTTATCTATCTATTGATTGTTTGTGCTGTCACTTTTTTGTGAGGTTTTTGGAACGAAATTGAGATTGTAGGTGTTGATTCGAAGGTCCTAGGTCGCCTGGAGATAGTCCTAAAGGGTCTTAGCGACTCAAATTCTTTTATTTTGAGTGAAGAAAGGACCAGAGTCGGTTGTCTTTTATTAGTACCTAACGAGGTCTCAAAGCTTTTAATCATCGCAGGTATTTTGATTTCGATGACGTCATCTAGGATGCGTATATTTCTGACATCAATAATCGTAAGAGTTTACATGCGTTGTGATGTCGTAAATGTCAGAAGGATAGTCAACTTAAGAGTTAACTAAACTAATCTTAAACTCAGGATTTCATCGGAAGGGCATGTCTCCAAAAAAATCTAGCACCACTTTCGGATCCCAAGTCTCGTTGTATTTAGATTTTGGGTCTATTGTTACGAACATCTTTGCAGAAACGTTTTCTTTTAGAATATGGGCCTACATCTGGTCCTTAAAGAAATGATGAGGCTGATCGATAAAAATTTATTGTTCCTTGTGCCAGGTGTAATGTTTATAATTCTCTGGTGTGGAATATTTTTGAATAATTTCTCTTTGCTCATCTTTCGGCAAGCCTTTGGAGAGAATCTTCGCCCAATGAATAGTAATATTTGTGTTAATAGCTCGGCCCAAAGGGTTGTCCGGGTCCAGACGTTTTCCCAATAATTCAGACATCTCAGGATCAAGTATGCCAACCTCTTCAGCTCTTATCTCACTTGTAAGCTGGTGGGTTTCCCCACCTGTCAAGATATCTGCGACATTGACATTCCGTTCCTAGGAGAGGTTAAGTTCTCTCGAGTGGTGCCTAGCATCATCTCTGGAAAAGCTGTCTCTAGGTTGAACTCTACTGTTGTCTCGTGATGGAGCTCTGACATTATTCTTTGATCGAAATCGACTTCTGGAACGACGAGGAACCCTTGAATCTAATCTTGAAGATGATGAGTAGGAAAAACTGGAGTCCGATGTGCTGGAGGATCTCTGACCTGGAATCGAATTGGACTAACGTTACCTGAAGCCTTAAACTCGGGACTTTTGCCCAGGAGTGATTACAAGTGACCACAAATAGAAAAAAAAATCTCCAGGACTCTTGTCCGAGTTATTCTTAGATCGATCTAAGAATCAGAGACTATTGTCTCTCTATTTGTTCGTTTTTTGGCATGCATTCCAAGGAATCCACGCAATTACTTACGGCGTCACCGATGCTTATGAGAATGTTTCTTTTTTAATTTCTTGAGACGACATGCGGGCGGTAAATCATTGAAACGTAAAGTCATAGAGTGGAGAAAATTGGCGCATGGCTTTCCGCGAGACATGGCGCAAGTCCGAAATTTGAGTGATACCAAATCCATAATTGAATCATGAGTTCAACAAAGATGGAAAAGTTTGTTGGCGGGAATGAGCAATATTAACAAAATATGTTTGTTATTGCATCCCTTAATTAGGATAATCCATCCCGTAATCTAAATATAAAGGGAATAATAAAAATCTGATGTGGCAAACTCGTTGAACAATATTTCGTATAGATTATTTCTTTGCCCCAGTCAAAATTTATTAGATTCACATTCTTTCGAGTTCAGGTATCGATAGCCGGCCCGAATACTGGAAGAGTTTTAATTGGTTAGTGAAAATTGATAAAGTTAGAAATATCAAGCGAAGAAGCAGCCGGAACTACAGTTTCGACTATAATTTAATTCGTTTTTTGCTTTCTATTTTAGTCATCCTCAATTCTCACTTCCGTTCACAAAATGAAATAGTAGCATTAATAATATTCACAATAAAATAATTAGAATAAAAAACCAAAAGAACAACCTTATACGCCAGAAAAAGATTTGGTAAGTTTTTTGCGCAATTATTATATAAATAATAATATTACCGCAACGCAGAATTGCTAGAATATCCAAAATCCATCAAATCATCTATTCAAAAAATTAATTGATTTGTCAATGAAAAATTCTACAGAATTCTCGTGTCACTTTGTGGTTGTTAAAATTTTCAAGTGTAATTTTCTTAATGAAATTCCACTAAATCTTCTCATTCGACCGTGACGCAAAGTTCGTAGACCGTGCCATGCATCAATCATCAATTGCAGCCAATCGTTTCCACACAGTCGAGTGAAATTTACGATTATTCCATCATCCTCAGCGCCCTGATCCCAAACTTGGTTGTATATGCATTATTGAAGTCATCCTAAAATTTACTATCGCTTTTCAAGTAAACAATGAAGATCCAAAGAATTTGCCCCACATTCGATGCATTTTGAATGATGAGTCTGGTGTATACGATGTGAACAAGAGCATTTGAAGATCTTGTGTTTCCATTGGCAGTCTCACCCAGTTTATCGTGCAACAGCTGGGTACTTATTTGTATGAGCGCAAAATAAAGTGCTAATGGACTGATTCTATCATCCCCCCTCTCCCTTCACCTCAACATTTCGTATCTTACTTTTGTCAATAAATATAGCGTAATATTTACAAGATCTTCGAATTTTTAATGATTGATTCCCAAAAAATGTCTATTATTCTTAAATAAGAGGATTCATGCTGGCCCGTGTAATCCAAACTTCGAATTCTTTCTACGAACTCAAACGGTGAGACATTACAGAGAAATAAAGATGGGATAAGAGTAAGGAGATATAGCTTATACCAGACGCACATCGACGCTTAAAGCTAAACATTGAAAAAGCGTCGGTGCGTTCACCCTGGCATTGCCTTAAAAATAAACGGGTCCCAGTCGGGAAGGCGATTCTCGCTGATATCGTTCAACTACATGGGCGAAATTCCAAGGTTTTTCCCTTTCCCTCTTTGATGCTGTCATCCATATACCACCATCTTCATTACCAGATCAACATCAGTTGTACTACAATTCGTCATTGTCTTCCTCCCCTCCATTTCTCTATTTGTTCATCCACAATTTTCATCGTAGCCTCGTTATTGTTTGTAACTACAAATGAGAGGTGAAATTAGAAATGAGAAATTGTCAGGTCGAGAAAAGATATGACCATCATCCATTATGACTGATCTGTCATCAATATGTCGGTCAGATTACAATTGGTCAATGACAACTGAGAAATTGTCCGAGCAGATGCGACGTGATGGTCATTTTTTCACAAAATTTCGTTCCCCCGTTGATTCAAAGGAACAGGTGATTTTTTCATATTTTATTATGAATAAATCATTTTTTCCGCATAGTTTGACATACCACTACTGAAATGAGACATGACCGTCATAAGCTAAGTCGGTCATATTCCTGTCATGTAACAATAAATGGTTAATCGTGAATCGGTAATCTGACGTGTTAGTGACGGTCACATAACCATCACCTGACATGTCACGAATTATGCTCGCATCACTGTTCTTAACACATAAATTATTCGATGAAGTTCTCAAGTATTCCACGTCTCGGAGAGAAGGAAGTGAGAAACTTTAGTGCGTGTCAAGCTAATTTCACAGGCATGAGCATTCTCGACGAAACTGTTGTTGCCCTTAATGAGTTTTGTACTATAGGACGACTTCTATTCTGTTTGGACTCTTCCCTCTGTTTTCGTCAGCTGTTTTCTGTCTTCCATCTTTTCTCAAGATGACCTGGATAGGTACCAAACTCACCGAATACTATATGCTCCTCTTTCCGGGTGTGATGTTGTAGTTTCATGATCTTTTTGTCACCTTAAGGCTTGAAATATTCTCAGTTATTCATAACTTCTCTAGAAAAACTTTTCCATCCGCCAATTCAATGACAATTATTCCAATTAATTAACGATTAGTCTGAATTGAACCGGTCATTCTGCACATCAGTTTGAACATTTTTGGCAACCAGTTTGTCGTTTTGATATCGAAATTTCCGATGACTGTTCGTGATTAAGTTGACGATTTCTCGCTTCAAAGCCGTGGTACAGTAATAAAGAGATTAATTCCCGCGTATTGATTGATATAATCAAAACATGGGTCGGAGTAAGCCAAAAATTCATCAAATTGAATGAATTATAGAAATCTACTACCTCGCAGCTACTTCCACTGTTCCAAATCTTGATAATCCAACAATCCCCTCAAATTCTGAATGAAACTTTATTCTAATATTAGCCAACAATGACTCAACTTTGGTTTAAATTCCGCGATCGTTCACCATTCATTCGTAATTTTTGAAAAAAAAAAACATGTGCAAACGTAAAACAGTTTCATTAATGAGTGGCTGAGTTAAATATAATTCCAACGAAAATTTGAAATACTAATATCCTGACTGTATGAGTAATAGTTGCTTCTGTGACCTTTCCTCCACCAACATACATACCGTCAGTAGTTACTCAGAATGACGTGTAATCGGCACGTGCATGATACTCATGATCCTAAGTCATAAATGTCCACCGTCCACCATTAAATTTACTGCACTTTTGGCACTTGAACATTGTGCCCAGTAATATAAAAACCTATTACCAAATAGTTTGGATTATAAATGGATATGGATTTTTTCGTCGGGGAGACCGGGATATACCCGGGGTACGATGGGCTATCCCGAAAATATTCTTATATAGTTTTGTTATGCGCCAGTTTTTGGTTAATTGGGTTATTGTTAAATATTTGAACATACAGCATTGTCAGCGTGACATTTGCCAACATAACTGGATTATGCTGACCAAGTAATGACACACAAATAGTTATGTATTTGAGAGGACGTTTGGGTATGCAGAAGGCAAATCCAAATCGGGCCCCGACATGTATTAGTCGTAATCTTTGCAATCAGTTAGATGACATAATTAAAGTAATAAACTCTCATATTAAAATATCTATTAACTATTGGTGGGACTTATCCCTTCGAGCCTAGAACCTACAATAAATATGAGTACCCCCCACGCAGGGTACAACAGTTTGAAAAAACTTTTTTTTCATATAATATGAGAGCACAGTAGCTGAAATAAGATCCGCACTTTTTAAATTTAAAATTAAAAATGAAAAAATGGAGGAAATTTAATTGGAGATAATTTGGACATTATAAAACATTCTAAGTATATGAATATACATCACTAAACAAAAAATAATTTTCTTTTCATTTTTTCTGGTACCTCATTGTGTCCCAGATTGAACTATCAATACATTTGATCCTCTGCACCGATTGGCGACTCCTTTTTTATCATCGGTCCAACAATTAAAACTAAAAACCGAGAAAATTGGAATTTCTCTTTTTTTTTGGTTTGTTAAGAGTACCCCATTGTGCCCCCAATTCTCTCAGTATATTGGAGACGCGAATTAACCGTTTGGAAATTGAAAAATAAATCGAAATGAAGAGATTTGGGCATGATGGATCAACCGCAATGGCTGTCCTTCTCGTAGACGTGCCGTCATCCACTCTTCATGATATTTTGATTCAGGAAATTAGAGTCATACAAATAAGCCAATCGCCCTTAAAAAAATTTATTTTGGGCCTGCGCGGAAGGATGAATTCAATCAAACTAAAAATTAAATTATTAATTATTATATGAATAACCTGATAAGCTAGAGAAGAAAAGAAAAGCTAGTTTCTAAAAAATAATTCCTAAAGTTCCTATATTTGTTTATTTTTTCAAAATTGTTTAACAATCGATTTTCTGAAGATATCGTATGGAATAATCCCCAGAATTATGGAATTTTGTCATAAAAATTATAGTGTGAGAGGAAATTGATGGAGTCGATTTATCAGAGGTATACAGGGATATCAAATAATTATTAGTTCTGATCCTCTAATTAATATTTCTCCTCCTCTTAAGATAAATGATGCCTCTCACTTCGGCTCATGTCAACTCGCGAGGTATTGATTTATTACCTGTGTCCATGTGAATTTTATTAACGTAAAGTGAAAATTTCATCCTCAGAAATTATATATTTTATGTGAAATTAAATCACATTAATATACTCCCAACCTATATTTGAAAAAGGCAACAATAACCGCACGAATGATTTCTCCGGATCTTTCATCCGTTTTATTTATTATATTTATATTTATACTTATATTTATATTTATTTATTTTTATTATATTTTTAGTTATATTTTTATTGGACTAGCTGCATTAACCTATGTTATACCTTCAGGAGAAGATTTAACGGAGACTAGGATAGGGTCATATTTTTATTTCTCAAAAATTTTCTCTAAGGAAAACGTACTGTATATTGATACGTGTCATATTTTACATTTGAAACTACAAACTACAGGGTAACGCCAATAAATTCGTGAGTTTATACGCTCTGGCAGAACTCGATGACACACCTATTGCCATTTTTTTTTCTGACCTGAGGAGTAAAAAGGCGGGAATAGCCACTCACCGTAAAACAGCTCAACACATTTATGCACAAAAATGATTACACACGAGTGAGAATTACGCAACGAAGAATCACCGCGCATTTGAGTGCATTGTATACGCCATGAAATAAATATGTACACAAAAATATATTTCAATTACATTCGTATATCCGTTACATGCATTTCTGCACGGAGACAAATACTCGATAAAAATTATTTTTTGATTATGGAAAATTTTGCGAAACTGTAACAGAATTTATTCAGAACTTTTCGCGATTTTTGATGGATATATACATGTACTGTCTGATATATACTTTGTATATAAGGTAATATATTTCGATTTCAAAGGTTATAGAGCATTTTTGGTTTAATTTACTCAGAGAACAAGAATGATATTAAAATCAAGGGGAAAAATTTGGGCACCTGGATTTTTTGAAATATCTCTGAAACTAAGGAAGATGGCAAAATTTTGGTAATGATCTGTCTTGTAGATCTCAATTAGCTCCACAACAAAGATATAGGTAAAAATTTTGTTATCTCTCATCACTTTAGTAAAAAATTGTAGATCATGCCTACAAGTGGTAAATAAGTCGCCCCTAAAATATATTGCCTGAGACAAACAACAAACAAACAAATAAATATCAAATGATGCACACGCTGCAATGAGTCGATAAAAAGTGTCACCATAAATCCTGATTTCTACTTGCTATAGTCCGTGTCCCTCCATTCCATTTTGCCCCGCTCTTCTCTATACATATTTATCCACGTCAGCAGTTAAAACTGTACATGGCATTCCTAAGCATTTCCTCGCTCCTGCTCAGGTCGGCATGGCCAATTTCTTCAAAAATCGAATACATGCATAAATTCAGGCTTCCAACGTCTGAACATTTGGTGAGTGTGGAACCAAGTGGTAAAATGTAAAATATCCCCATCTTGCTCATCAAAGTGCATGAGGATGATTAGTGGAATGTCTGGCAGTTTTCCATCAGTTTCAACGGATGATTCATCCATAAGACCTGAGACATACTGACGGACTTCAATTACCGGTAAACGAAATATTTCATATGATAGTATATGCGGTGTTTGCAACTGGCGTCGAGAGTCAGAGGCGGCACCACGAGGTCGCATTGAAAGAGGAGAGACTACTTTTCCCCTCGTCTCTTCCCCTTACCCTCTTGCTTTGGTACCCCCCTCCTCCCCCTCCCTCCTCCCCATCACCCCTTGTCCTCTGGTTTTGGTACCCTCTCCTCCCTCTCGCCCCTCCCGCGTTGCGCCAGGCGACTTCGTTAGGCTAAGTTGGGCGTGCTATTTAAATCTTGACTACACCAAGTCTGACTTCTAAATATCACACGTACACTCAATTTTTTACAGGGTAGAAACTCGCACATATTGGGGAGAACACACGGTGAAAATTAAATAGTAAAAATGCGTCTGTCGGAGTCTGGGCATAGTAATGGTTTTATGAATATTGGGGTAGACATGGGAATTGTTACTGTGGGGCGTGAAAAATTTGTCAGTGGCAAAATGTATGGGCGTAGTAATGATCACTATGTGACATGGGAGCTAAGAACTATGAGTGGTAAACTATATGTTGCATGGTAATGGTTACGATGTCATCGTGGTCGGGGTCGGTATGATGATGGATAGTAAGCATAGTATTTTACATAGTGACCGTTGCTATAGAATATGAGAATTATTACGCTGTGACATAGTGATCATTATCATGTGACGTATAGTAAGTAATGGTTATTATGTCATATAGTAGTGGTTAAAATATTATTGGATTATGGACAGGAATTAGTAAATAATAAAACTGAGTAGGCTTAGACGTTAACTTTTATTAAACGCAGTCAGAAGGTATATCTTTCTCCTATGACCTCTGCAACTCTACTAACTCATAGCAACTAACGTTTGTACGCTTTGGACCCATTTTACAAAAGGCCCTTGTTCAGTCCTCTCCCTGTATTTCTGTTTATATAAACTGTTCTCCTTATTCTGATGCTGTTCTAAGAAAAATTATAAAATAATAATACCAGCCAAAACGGCCAGGGGATAACTATTAAGTTTTGTGCACCCATAACAATCTCTCAATAAATATTGACATCGCCGTGGGCATCATTATGCTCTGTAGTAAACATACTATGTTACATAGTAACTATTACTATGTCACATGAGAATTATTACCCTGGATCATGGTAAGCATTATCCTGGGACACAGTAATTATTTATTTAATTAAATTAATTACCATTTGACGTGTAGAAATATATCAGCTACTAAGTAGTTATCACTATGTCGAATATCACTTCAAATCGAATCATTTTTTTACCACCAAAAAAAATCAAATTGAGGCTCTAACAACGACTCGTGGAAATAATCATTATCATCTGATAATTCAACACTTTCAATACCGCTGTACATACCTTTAGAAAAATGTAAGGCGAGAACAATTCACAGATGGCGAAATGTCATTCCGTGAAAAATTAGGGGCCGAACCGAAAATTATTCGGGAGTTTTGCGCACATTTACGTGACATTATGGAAAAATAGAGTTTACTTCCATAATTTTCCACAGTGCGGCCCAAGATTATCAGACTCTCACGTAATTTTTCATGAATTTTTCACTCCGTGTGCATGAGATGAAATTAAAAAGCGTGAGGTCACCCAGACAATCATTTCATGGACACAGAGCATGCCGAAAGGCAGAAGACTGTCAGCACATGATGGATAAAGCCGTGGACGAGCGCCAGCCAAGGAACATAATCCACAGAGAGAAATTCTCTCATCTCCGCTCTGGAACCTGGTTGTGGATAAACTTCCAAGTAGACTACGTCAGACCTCCACGTCCCCGGATTCGTTGATGATGTGACGGTGGTAATTACAGGCGGATTTCTGAATGCTTAGAGACCAAATAGCAACTGCTTTCTATATCGTTGAGGATTTATGTGAGGAATCTGCCTTTTTAGTAAATCCAGTAGCCGTAGGCGGTTTCACTTTTTACTCGAAACTGTAAATCAGGAAAGATTCAACCTCTGAGGATGATCGCTTGTCAACTGCACCCACCAGAGCAACATATCTACTTCTTCTAAGTACCTAACTAATTTGGAAGGATCGTCTCTACACGGGAACTAAATTATTCGCTTCCATGTAGGCTTTTAGGAGAGCTATTGGATTAACCCTTTATTCTATAGATCGTGCATCATTTTTTTAAAATAAAGATGAATTTGAATTCAAGACTTTCAGGAAATTCTTATGAAAAATAGAATAGTTTTTATAAACCTTCATCATTTTATGAAATTAAAAAAAATCATTAATGCCAGTTGATTTTTTATATTTTTTTATCGCGATCAAAAAATTATATTGGAAATTTCAAGTGAAAAAAATTGGAATTTTTACAGAATTTTGCAGTGACGCATTAATCAAGTCCTTAAATATTGAAGTGATTATCAATTTTCAGACTCATACGTCACAAAAATATCAGAAATATTGAAAATTATGTGACAACTTCTCTGAATATTCAATCCATTGAAGATTCAATTGAATTTCATGTTTAATTTTCATAATGATTCCAAAATTTTTTATTGAAGAATCAATGATCGTTTAACCTGGAAACCTCGATGTACTTGCACTTTCAAGGTGAATAAAAAAATTCGCGAACGTTCTCAATCGTGATTTAATTCAAACTCCCATTACTCAAAATCCATATCCTATTGTGCGTGAACTTTGTGTCATACCTCACGTTTCCTTTCCATATAATTAATTTTCGCCTAATTTACATAATATCTTTTTTTGCCAATTTTCCTTCACGTTCACATTATCAATAATTGTCATTATTTGCATTATTCTCGGAATAAACGATAAAGAGTGACGCAATAATATTCAGTGAGAGCGTAATGTCGTCGTCAACTTTTCACCTCGAAACGACGACATAATAAGTTCAAAAGGTCCTGTATATACAGCCCTGGGATGTGTTGGATAACGGATACATCCACATGTTTTCATTGACTCAGAAATCGCGAGGGAGGAGAAATTGTTGAGGGAATTCAGAGAAAGAAAAACGAGAGAATTATTCGAAGATATGAGACCGATATTACCAAAGTCTTATTCAACTCCCACGACAAAAATAAATACCATTTGTACTGTTATTAATACTACTTTCCTTTTTTCATTTACTTTTATGCAATTATTCACCGTTTTAATAGTTTGTTCTTCAATTTTGTGTTTCAGGTAAGCAAAACAGGCAGTTCGTATTTACATTAATCGGAATCGTGATGATGTCATCTTCTGGTAACCGATATTATTCCTCTGAACGCAAACTCGGTTTTCTCCCAAAAACAATACAATATTGAAAATGGAAAAGAAGTTGTGATCTAGACTCGAGAGTCTCGAAAATCAAAACACTCAACGAATGAATGGTTCGTGTTACGTTCCCTTTTTTTTAATTTTGGGATAACTCCGCACTTTCTTTCGTATGAGGATAATATATTGTATACTCATTTGAAAGCCCATTAAATAAGCTTTGAAAAAATTGTTGAATTATCTCTCTTCCACCATTTTTCATGGAGTTATGGCGTTTTGAAAGTTGAAATGTCATTCTCATGTTTTACCTAAATTTGAACTTTATTTCAATTTTCCCTTATTTGGAACGGCAATATTTAATGGCAATATTTATATATAATTTCCAAGAAAATTGTCAATCCGTGAAAATGGCATCCGTTGTAACGGATCTAGTTGCTTTATTGTAAAGTTATTGATATTTTTCTATTTTTCACAGTAATATCACCCTCTAAAATTACCGTTTATTGCTAATTATCGTAGCATTCGAAGGAATCTCTCGAGATAGATAGTAGACATTCCAAAAGCCTTGACGAGCTCTCCATAATGCTATTCGGTTCTTTCAATTTCATCCATTTAATCAAGAGTTATCAGTGATAATGTGTCAAACTTCACGTGTCAACTTTTGAAAAATTATAGTTCCGTTTCCATAAAATTCATTATGTCTCTCGTTATCCTCGAAAATACTCATGTATTTAATTCTCATCTGCCAACTCATGGAATATGCAATCCAAAATAGAAAAGGGGAAACAATAATGATTGAAGAAATGTGTAATATTAAATTTTTTAGTCAACATAACAATTACAATTACAAGATAAATTGACCAGTATGAGAAAAATTAGTGGCCCAGTAGAGAACTACTCTCTAAGACTTCCTTTCGTTTGATACATTGGTGAAATAAACAATGGGTGAAATAACACTCATAAAAATTAATGCGTTAAAACTTATTTTTATCGATCAAGTCATTATTAGGTGAATAGACGATGCGTGGGTTCTTTCGAATTAGAAAGGCAAAAAACCTTGAACGGCGGTTACAGAAACATCAAGAATCAAGTCTATATGACATCCCCGGTAAAAAAAAAACCACAGAGCAGTGCTCTTACTGTGAAATTATCGAGGTGATCCAAAGGCGCGCACCCGAAAGAATCCTTGAGATTGATTGAGAAAACCACCGACCCTTATTTAAAAGTTTCATGTGCATCTGCTACTCAACAATCTTCATCTCAGCGAGATCATTAGAACAGAAAGGAATAAATAAACGAGACCACGAAAAAATGATGAATGAAGATTTGAATGACAGTCATTTGAAAGTCGAGCTGGAACAATTTTCCGACCCTGAGGCAATGTAAATTGCAGTTGGATTTAAAAACCGCCAGAGTCACACGGATATTTGCAAATATCTTGTTATTATTCGGTTTATTTTTTTATATTCTTTGGGCCATTTACATCGGAGTAATCCATCAACACATCCAGAGATTTTTGAATTTTTGAATGAAGACAGTCGAGAAGACAACAACAATTTTCGCCAGACTTTTAGTATAGTACACTGCGTGTTCTACACTAAATTGAATGAGAATATGTTTGTTACTCCGGACTCCCCCATTTTCCGGGGAAATTTATAATTTTTGTACCACGGGCTTGGATGATGTCTAGACTTTAGAGTATTCACGGGATGAGGCCGTTTCCACGACTGATTCTTGTGTGAAAGCTCAGACCCTGGGTATCTGTATAAAGGAACTTTTTGAGTATCCGCATATAGCATTGGCACAAACTCTTCGTTTTTCCTTCTATTCGAGTGGCGTCACCCGTTATGCAACCAATCCCGAACTGGGGATTGCACTACCAAACATCCCAAGCACGTTCTCATTGGGGCATTCCTCCAACCCGGCAGCAAAAGCTCGTGTTTCTAACCTAATGACCACATTATCCACTACCTCATTTTTCTTTGTAGTCCTCATAAAATGACAAGACATATTTTCATGGGGAGAAAACCTAATGGTATAAATTCTTCAGAGGAAAATGTCTTTCCGCGGAAATTGCAGAGGAAGCCTTGAGTTATTGCCAATATCTTCTCATTTTTCTTTTTTTTTTACAGATTTCTGAGAAATGGTTCATGAAATTGACGTGAATAAATAGTACAAGCTCCATTTTTATTTTGTTAATTAATTAAATTTATTAAACTTTAATCACTATTTCTTTATTGAAATCGCATGAGGAAGAATACCGTCTGAGCTCTACCAATATCTCAAAGAGAATAAAGACTAGCCACAAAGACCATATAATAGGAACATTCCTCACCAAAGAAAGAACCCTACAATGTTTTCTTGTTAAATCATTGTTTATGTTTATACAAAATCTGAGGCGACTCCGTGGAGCCCCCCATATCGATTCATTTTTGTAATCATCATAAATCAGTTCAATATATTTCTGTGAATTTTAACTTGACATTCTAACAGTGCACGAATTTTCCTACGGTTTCAGTAAACTCAGTAAACAATCAATCCAACTTTACCAAAATTTTCAAAAAATGGAGACAACTATTAAAATTTTAGAGCTTATTTAATAAGCTTTCGAATTGGTACACGGACTATTACCTCAATACGAAAGGAAGAGAGAAATTATCCCAAAAAGTGAAGTAAGAGGATCATTCATTTGTGGATGAAACGTTTTCCTTGTATTAAATTATTGCATAAAAACTCTCATGTTAAATTAAAGAGTTTTACATATTCTGTTATGGTTTTTCTACTTAGGTATTTCCACATATTTTACGCCAGCCGATATTTGTTATATTCACCGGAATGTTCATAATTTACTTTATGACTCAACTACGAGACAGTTTAGGTTTAATTGAATACTTTTACTTTGAACTCCATATGTACATCCTAAACTCTTTCAAAAAAATCTCTCAAAAAATTTCAAACAAATAAGAAAATCGAAAAATTGAAAAATCGAAAAATCGAAAAATCGAAAAATTGAAAAATTGAAAAATTGAACGATTGCAATACTTGAGAGAAAAAATGTGTTAATTAATTTAATACGGGATGGAAATGTAAGGGAGAACGTCGAAGGGTTTATTGAACAAAAGAAATACCTCAATATTCTGCAAAAAACAAAAATGGAGTACAAAAAAATGGAGTGACCAGTGGGTCTACCGCTGTAACAACAATGCGCCTAATGAACTCGAGTCATCGTCTTATATTACTCGGCCGTTAATCTACTTGAGTCCCGAATAATCGTTGATTTCTTTTCATTGTTTGATTTCCATCCTTGACTCTGCTCCATTGTAAATCGTTAACGAGACGATTTCCAGTTTTGTGCTGTCTTTACCATTTTTTACTTTCAACTATTCCTTTAAAAGAATAACTCAACTTCATTGTTAGAAAATTACTGTTTTTAACAACCAGAGGGACATGAAATTTCTGTGAAATTTTTAATTGCATGGAAGAAAATATTAAATAAAAATTATGTATCTATTTCGTCATTCCGGAACGAAAAGTCGTTGAAGAAAATTTTATGGATTTTTATTTCAATTTCCCAAAAAAAATTACGTAAAATTTTGAAGTGATTTCGGTAATCGCCGAATTGAATTGCAATAATTGTAATTTGTAATTTTTCCAGGATTGGACTGGATTGAACATTTAAGAGATTATTATAAAAAAGCTTCTTTGCATCACTAATCTATTGACAATTAAATTGTATTTATTAGTTTCATGTTACAATCAGTTTAAACCTGCAATCTTTCATTGAAAATAGTATATTTCGATACAAGTGCGGCAAAGTAGTCTTTAGCTCGTGCGAGTTTATAGCACGAGTCGAAAGCAAAAACCCCGATTTGTTTTATTTTCAATATAATTGAGAAATTGATGCAATATTTTAAATAGAAATAGACTTGAAACTCGCACAATTGAAAAGGCATATACCATTGTAACCGGAATTTCAACAAATTGCTAAGAGCGCTGCATCATCCGTAAACAATGGATCTGAAAAAAATAGTCCCACGGAGTGATAATTAACTTCAAATAAACAATGCTGATGTACAAACCCCAGGACGTAATTTAGCAAGTGTGGAATAAAGAGAATTCACTCACCGCTGGACTTTAATGTCGACAGATGCGAAGTGACCATTCCTTTCTTACCATCGCCAGGATCAAGGGCCCTGTATCGGTTTCTTAATTAGCAATTAAACGATCGAATTATTGTAATAAAGTATCAAGCGCACGGTGTGCGTGCCCACCCCAATATTTCAACTACTGCGAATGTCTGTTCATTCGATTAAGTTTTATTTCAACTCATTGGTTAAGTTTTTTTCCATCTGTCTTTTATTTGTTCTGCCTTGTTTTATCGATCGGTGTCCTCTCTCATTTCCACTTACGACAAAAACGATGATTGTCATTCGATTCGCGTATTACCCCTCGACCCCTCTCGTTATCTACCCTGTCACATCTGTATCCCACGAGCGACCGGAATTTGCTTTCACTCGCATAATACGAAGGATCGTTAATCCTCCGTGACCGTTACATGCGCTTCGATTATTACCATCATCTACATTTATGACTTTTTTTACTGCATTCTTTGTTTATTATCAAATCGATTATACTGTTGTTTATACATCTTTTTTTATTCAGCTGGCTACATGTTTTTAATGGGAAATTATGTAAGTTTTTATCACAACTTTGTGTAACAAAATGTGTACAGTCGATCTTTGAAATTCATTGAATTTTTATCAAGGGTTATTCACACTTTCTTATAATTTTGGATTTTTTTTTCTTCCAACAGACCCTTTTTCAGGGGAAAAGTTCTTCTGAATTCTAATTAGTAGAAGTATATGAAACCGGCCTGATTATTCCTGGTCAGGTACGGGTCTGAAATTCCTAACCACAATCCAGACAGGGTATGATAAGGAATATTTTATTAGTTTAAACGGATTGGAATTTCCTCTCTGGCCTTTGCAGAACAAATTATGATTTCTAATCCTATTCTGATCAGTCAAAACATGTATCGCCTGATAAATTCTATAATTTCGATAATTAGATCTGAAATGCCTGACAATCAATCTAGAATGCAAATTTCAATCAGAACGATTGAATCAGACGCTGATCATGGATTTTAAATCCTGACCTGAATAAAAAAGGTGGATACTAACATTTTAGATCAGCTTTTACATTAATTTGCCAGCGCGAGAGTTTCTGTTCTGCTTTTTTAATAAAAATACAAATGTCGTTTATTTTATATATACTAGCGTATATAGCGCGCTATGCGCGAAAAATCGTCCACGTATGGGGTGTTATCATTGGAGTATATATATTTATATTCACGGTTATTTCCAATATAATATATACATATATAGAATTTAAAAAAAAAGAAAGAAAAAAGTCTAAAAATTTATAAAAAATAATTAATATATATATATAATTATATATATTACATATTATATATATTATTTATATATATATTATTTATATATATATTATTTATATATATATATATTATATATATATATATCATATTATATAGATATAATTTGATATGCATAGCGCCAAAAAAAGCTGACAAAAAACGTTACATGCTTTTTTTTAAAAGGGAAGGGATTGTTTTCTGTACTTGTTTCCTTCTTATGTTATTCACATTTGTATACCAGGTTTCCCTCCTGTGAAAATGATATCATGTATCAAAAAGCAGTGAATAAATTAATAATAATTAACATTAACATCTAATTGGAATCTTACATTCTGCTTATTTCTCTAATTTTATTTTTATCATCACTTTTGCTTTTTATATTATTCACTTAATATATCTCTCCATTTACATTGTTCAATTTCCTAAACAATAAATATCATATCTATGCATCTATCTACCTATCCTTCTCTCGAGGAAATGAATCCTTTAGATTTAGATCTAGATTAAAGCTGTCGGCTAATTTCTTCCCCAGTCACCTAAACACCGCGATTTTTTGTAACTTCCGCCTGCTCTATTTCTGGTCAGGTTGACCTGATCAGTATCTGACCCAATAATTGCAGACGGTCGGGCCTCAGTCTAAGTTCTGATCGAACTTCAATCCCACCTAATACGAATTTGATCAGAGTAATTACAGTGGAACGAACCGCAGGTTCAGATCAACCTCACCATATCAGAACCTGAGCAGAGGAGTACAGATCAGGTTGAGTAAAGCGAAGACTGATCAGTTCTACATTCAGTTCTTCCTGATATCAGTTGGAACTGACCACCGCCATATCGAGTCCGCATCAAACCTCAAACTCGCCTAATATAATTCCCACAGGTATATATTAGTCAGTCTACCCTTAAAGCTGACCCCTAAATGGGTCCTTGGCGATAATAATTTCTTTTTCTCAGTGAATTGTCAGATTAAATCCGTTGAATTGAATGTCAGGGAAGAAGGCTGTCGAGTGACCTTGCATCATGGGCGCGACAGGGGAGGGAATTCCCGCTCTTACGGCGCGTCAATCAGTGTCATTTCAAAATTCGAAAATAGCTCACTGTGAAGACGGCTAATTTCGCTGGCGCTAACTAGTTTCGCGATTGTTCTTCAATGATTCACGAAAGAAGACCAGCTGCATAGCATTAATTCTGTTCGATTGCAGTGGCAATAGCAAAAATGGGGTACTTAAGATTCTTGAAATTATTCTTCATGTTCTGGTCATCATCAACGCAATCCATAAAATTCATGTGATTTTTTTTACACGCTAGGACTAATAACAGGAAACGGTCATAGATCTCCACCGTATCCACTAACTTCTTATGCTTCAGACAAATCTTCTTCTTGATCTCGATTTTATCAATTAACAGAACCTGAAGTAACACCAAATTACATTAATAAACTAAAATTGCATTTATTAATAGTCGCTTTTTAAAGTATTCCAATTATTTTTGGTGTTTGACAACTTTCATTTGCCATTTTACATCCATCCATTACATTCTATACTTTGAATTTGAATTCGAAATTTTTATGAAATATCAAAGCCTTATTATGGAAAATGCAGAATTTCATTAAAAAATCATACAGATCTATGTATTTCCGTTCCAAGAAAATCCACGCATATCAAATGGAAATATTTATACAGATGTACTTGCGCCAAGTGAATTTACTTGGCAGAAGTGGATTAATTTAGAAAAAATAATATTTTTTCTGAGTACATTTCTCCTTGAAAATCACTAGAAAACCAGTAAATTCTGGTGAATATGTTCATACATTTGCAGGACATTGACACTGAATGTGATTTCGAAAATAAAATTATGAGAATTCATATTTTACTGCAAATTTAATGCAATTTGGTATTTACTTATCAATATACTATATTCTTTATCATAAAAGAGATTGACAATGAATGATTGGTGTCATTGTCTGTCGTTTATTCGTCTTCCTATTGATCGATGGATCGATTGATCATTTCCATGACTACGAGGATGTTATTGTGCGCTGTAGCACTCACTTAGAGGTAGAACATGCGACAGTGCGCATGATTTCCTAGTTAATTGTAAATTGAAGAATTGTTCTGCTATCATGCTCTTTGAAATCGTCAACGTTCACTGCATTTGATACACTGAGAAATAAATTTTCTTTAGCCAAGATCATTTACTAACCACAAGAAAATATATTTGGCATTCGTAAGTCTTATGGGAGTATTTACACAGTGATCGCCAGATTTATTTAAAATTTGATATTGATTGAAAAAATGTTTTTAGGCGAATAAATTGAAAGCGATTGGCAGCGAATGGAAAGCGCAAGTTCGAGTCCCGCCGGTGAAAAATTTTTCATCTTCGGAAAATGAATTGATAGCCTATAGAGCTTAGTTATAAGTTAGCTAGGGGATAGCGTGAGTGGAGAATTAGGCTGGGGTAATAAGTAGGGGGTAGTACTGGGAAAAGTTGGTAAAAGATCTACTAAGGTCATACCATATGGCATTACCCAATTTATACAATAAAATTAATTAAAGGAAACTTGAAACTTAAACAAAACATGATAAACATAAAACTAACATTAGGTGAAAAAAATGAATGAATGAATAGTCAAAGAATATTACTATAACGGAATGCAATGGCGGCATCAATATTCATAGTCATATATTTGATTCAAGGCGCTTTTTTTTTGGGTAATACACAGGTAATTATCATAAATGGCAAACAAATCAGATAATGTAGTTACGCTTTGTAGTCCATTAAGATAGTACAATAATAGATAAAAAAATAAAAAAGGTAAACGACAGACAACGATTGAATTCCGCGACGTTCTCTGACGTGACCGTTTGGCACTAGATTTTGTTTCCGGTCCACTACCACCAAGAATTTCATTCTTAATGCTACATTTTAGTGAGCTGAGTTTTCTTTGCCAAATGGGTCTGCTTTTTGATTGAGGTTTTTATAGCCTTGAGCTATGTAATAAGTGATGTATAATTTGCACACTTGTACAGTCCCAGATTTATACCCACCAATTTAACAAATTTTCTTACTGCATTTTTCAATTGGTTGCAGATTTTGCTGTTTTCTTTTCTCTTCTCTCTTCTAGCTCTTACGCAATCCATTATTCGAATTAGTGATAGGTTAGTTATGGATTAGTTTTAATGGATTACACTAATTTGAAAAATGAATCCTGTCAATGAAATTTCGACTTATTTTATTTATGCTAGCAACAACTTTGTTTAAAATAATAAGAGTACGTGGAGGTTGCGACTTGGGGCAGTTAATGTTTTCTATAAAGTTGTTTTCTTTTTGAATAATCTTCAAATTTACATGTGAACTATGATTCTATTTTTTATTTTATTAAGTTATTGTCCTTTTGAGAGAGAATGTATTTTCGTGGTTTCATTAGAAAGTAATGTTTGGAAGATATTTTCTATAACTATTTAACCAAAATCAATCAGAGAATTGATATTTTATTATTACAGGCATCATTTGTTCTCCAAATTGCGATGTATTGCTGACAATTTAGACAAATTGTGATGAACGAATTGAAGAATCTCGGAGAAAATATCGATCAGGTTTGAGTAGAAACTGAATCAGGTTAAGCCTGATTATTGAGCAGAAAAGGACAGACACATTAAGACCTGATCAGTCAAGTAACGCAGTTCGTAATGAAAACTTGATGAGGCTTTACTGTTCCGAATTTGATCAAGGCAACCTTATTTCTACCAGATGACCTGTCCACTCGAATCATTAATAATTATTAATGATGATGAATTCAAAACAAAGGACAACTTTTCCATTACAGATTGCTGCTCTCAATAAATGTCGGGTGTAATTACCTTTCGCGTTAATATTATTCTGATTTCCCAAATTATCAATGTCGAAACATATCTGTTGACTTTGAACTTGTTGATAATCTTCGACACTCGGACGAATGTTCTCAGCAAAAAAAAAATGATTAAGTTTGAAGAAGAAGAGGGAATTTTTTTTTTTATAGCGTTTCACATTTTTGTGACATCAAAGGAGTCGTTGGATAGGATTTGGATTAGGTAGGAAGGGGAACAGAATAATTCTCAGTTGTGATACCACGAGAGCTTCAAAATTATCGAGTATTTCCCGATAGGTTCGTTGCAAACAAATGAAGGAGTCAAGTTTTTCAGGTATAAAAATCACGAGCGCGAAGCTCCATTAAATGAGATTAAGTCAATATTACACATGCTCAGTAACTATTACCTAATTACGCAGTTTAAATAATACCAATTGAATCGAGTGATGACAGTTAATGAACGATTGAGTTGAGAGGTTAGGTTATACCAACTGGATAATTAGGTAATAGTTATCAAACGACTAGTTGGTACTATGACCAGAGATACACTATGCCCCTCAACTAGATGGCGCATTGAGTCAACTGCAATTTCGTAACTATAATGAAATTACTATTTCCTCCGACTTTAGGAGTGGGGGGCATGGTGACAAGTGGGAACTATGTGGAGTGGGGGTACCGAGAGAAGTAAAAACTTATGCTGAGTGTATCATATCACCAAATGCTCAGTTATGTCGATCGGTTAGCGGTGCGTGTCAACAGAAAAATTCAATAAAATCGAATATCGTTGAATCGGTTAATACTTGAATAAAATATTCATCGCTTTTATGAAACAATCGTCAACCGAATACGTCAGGTACATATAACCTAACTCTCTTATTACGGGGGGGGGGGCATGTAGGTGGACTGGTATAATTCCTTCAGCCCGAGAGTTGATGACGATGGCCACGTTATGTTATACTTTTTTTCGTGGCAGGACTCACTGAGTGTAATGACGATGATCCTGATGGAGGAGGAAATATCCGTAGTCCGCACTTAATACTTCAGATTGCGTTTTGATTAATCGCAGAACGCGGCAACCGATTGCGTGGCAATTTGTCATGGCCTCATGCCAAGACCGTAAAAATTCGTGTGTTGTTATTAATGAATCTGCCGTGAACTTCGATCGAATAAAGAATATAAGAACTGCATGGAAGAGTGAATTGAATCGAAAGTGCATTGATGAACTTCCGGGTGCGAAAATTCAAGGGGTACAGAATCAAATGTTCGTAATAGTCATTTTTCTTGAACATCATTCGTGAATGTTGAAAGGAGTAATTTAGTAATATCAATATCGTCTACAGCATTGGCTACAATACGTTAAATACGATTTCTGGGATGCAACTTACTAATTTACCATTTTTCTCCTTATCTTAATTACAAGGTTGTCAAAGAAAATTATAAAATTATTATATAGTTCAAACCCATCAATTACAAATAAAGAATCGGATGATGTAAATTATAATTACAAAATGCTAAATTATGAGAAATCCTAATTTACATTTTTCATACCATAATCTATATTTTTAATGTCGTAATTTACATTTTTACTCTCCCAATTCACGAGTTTGAAATCGTACGTTAAGTTTCGAGTTTTTCGTGTACGTGGAGTGAGGAAGAGACTAATTAATTAATCAGTCCCTAAAAGTCTGGGGTGATGTTCGCTTTCTTTTTGCGCCAGTAGGCGTTGCTCGGGAATTAGTACCTCAGGATGTCGTGGTTCCAAACGAGTGAACTTTTTTTTTGAGAGAGGACAACTGAAATATACAGCATACCACGTCCAGAGGAAGCTATCGACCAGCGATAACTAATACCAATGGAAAATCACTGGACCAGTGTCGCGTAATTATTCTTAATTAGCTAGAACACATTTTAAATCGGCGGAATGCGATAATATTTTCTTCGAACCTGAGCAAGGGTGATAATTTTCCCCGTGAACTTTTTTTCATTTATCTACAATAATCATCCGAGATTTAATAAACTAGTCGGACACTCAAACTTCTTCGCATGTAATTAAATCTAATGAATTTAGTTTTGATTAGAAAAACTCAATTCGCCAATTTTTTCTATAACTCTTATTCCTCTGCTATTCTAGATTATACATTCAATGAGTATGTACATAAAAATGGAACACATGAGCATCTGCGAGGATAACGAAGGATATCATGGATTTTATTAAAAAGGAATTACTGTTTTAAAACGTTACACTTAAAATTCCACACATTATCATCGATAATTCTTGATTAAATCGGTAGAATTGAAAAATGCGAAATGCACGATGAACGGCTTATTGAGACCATCAGAAAAGTTGCAACGAATTGCCATGAATTACATCGCATGGTACGATAATTAGACGATAATGTGAATTTTATAGCGCGACATAACGGCGAAAAAATGAGAATAGCTTCAATAATGCGTCAAAAACGCAAATACATTACATATAACTAACGTCGTTCCAAAGAAGACAGAATATTCTTGAAAGTAGTGTATAAATATTCCTATATGTTTGCTTTGGAAAAATCGAAAAAGAGGAAATAACGTATGTTATAGAAAATAAAAAGTAGAAAATATGGAAGAGGTTTCGATGGTTTTGAGCCATTGAATAGAATTCTCATCGCCATAAATCATCTTTTAATGAATTGAAAAAGTGTTTTGTTCTTTTTTCTCAGCACATGCTGTACGGTTTCATTACACTGCTTCAATGGTTAACAAAAAGTTTCTTGATCAATGCCACTGATACCTTGAATTATTATTTATTTGCCACTTGCAGCATGGGCGATAAAGAGAATATATTAAATGGCTCTTAGTGGTGTACATTAGAGTTGAGCGTAAAAGGCGGCGAAAAACCAAAAGATTTACGAGATTTCTCAGGTACAGGAGAGTGAAATTGGCACGGTTTCTCTTCGTATAATACTCGCTCGATAATTCTCACTGAAAAAGTCATTTTTATCGGGGTGCAATAAAAATGGAGAGTGATTAAAGGTAAGTCAGAGATTGTTCCTCAAGCGAAATAAGTACCCAAAATATTAGTGAAGAATATTAAACGTCAACGTAATATTTAAAGTAGCGAGAGAAAATTCGCCGGTTGAATTTTATCCTCGACGAAAGAGAACCGAACAATTATTCATATAATTTTCAATATCTTTGAGCTCTGACCTTTTTTCAGGTGAAGCCCTGCAAGCAAGTTTTGCAATTTGGGAAATGCAGATGATTTTATCATCCTGTAAGTCTTCGGAATCAATATATTGGAAAAAAATGAAAATAAAAAAAATGTAATCCACAGTCTCTCGGTGGAAGTTCTCAGTAACAACTTTCAATTCCTCCACCAATTCAACGGCCATACATCACTGCTTGGTAGTTACAATGGAGACTTGAATATACTTCTTTGCAGCGGCTACTCTCGCATGACGATAAATATCTTATTGTCCATGAGCAAGAATACGCACCGCATATAACCCTTGCCTTGACTGAAAAATTGTATTGATTTCTGCCTGAAAATCTAACGATTTTTCGCTCACACGGAGAGAAATATTCAAGAGAAATTGTGGAACATTTTCCCTAATCCTTGAGGATTATGATCTCGCTTAAGGAGAATGATTTTACGCGAATTTATATAGAAATATAAAAGAAAAATCTGAACTTTCAGGGAATTTTCGGGTCTCTCAAAATTACGAAAAAGTTACGTAAATTTTCTGGAAACTGTAAAATCTAATACGGATTCCACAGATTATTATATGTACAAATTTTTACGTAACATTTCTCAAATTTAGAGAAATTCTGCTGTTTGGGGAAATGCGGATTTTTCTGTGGATCATTTTTATTGAATTTAATCGGTCGTCCTCACACTTATACAAGTGTGTTAATTAAATCAGAGAAATACTCATGAACTACTAATTGTTATTAAATCGTTTAAATTTAGTTCCCAGAAGTTTTTGTTACGTGATGGAAATTATTAATTATATCTGCAATAAATTCTTGTTATATACACAGAGAGAAAAAAACGGGAAAAGTACGTTTGAGAGAAGTCCTATTCTAAATGGGACACACTTGACACAATCGATTATCTCGAAAATCTCGAAATCATGAAGCCACGATTCCTTATTGGCCCGCCTAAAGTGGCGCGAGATTACAAAGTCATAACTCTCTTACAGAAATCGTTTCATACACGCGCGCTGGCGCGCAGTACGGTCTCTTTAGAACTTTGGAACTGTAAAAACGTAAGGTTTTATTTTTTTGATATATTTTTACGTAAAACCCTGTCATTTTACGAGGTGGGAAAAAAATACGTGACAATACCGTAAAATTTCCGGAGCAAATAATAAAATTTACTGACCATCTTTTTTTACCATAATTTTCTTATTATGAAAGTAGAAACACAAAAATGAAGTTCACCCAAGTCGAAATATCTCGAAACGCGTAGGACTAATTCCTCATTGGTCAACTCGAACCGCCAAATTCAAATTCGGCGCACGGAGTGCGCAGTAGGTCTCATTAGATAAGAATGACAAATCATTCTTTAGCCCACGATTTTCCTGTATTTTTTTTCCTTGTAAATTAATTAATTTCAAGAACGAAATAAAAATGCAAGAAAGCCGTTTTCTGATTTACTATGAACGTGCAATATAGGAATAAAAATCCTCCGAAAAATGATTAATTTATTAAACATCCAATTACGCATTGACGTAGACGGTTGTTGCAGTGATAGATCGCCGATTCCACGATGGAATGGTGGATCCCCATACGATCATTTTCTCGAGAAATTCCCTCAGTGGTCATGAACCGCAGATCGTTAGAGTTGAATGTCGTGCTGCGAAACACAAGTGCAGGCCTTATCCACTACCTTTTAATAATTCAACAAAGACCGAAAGAAAGTATAAAAGTCCCGTCATTTTATTTTTTCCTCCCTTTAAAATTACAAGCACCGGGGAAACAATGTGTTATAACGAGCCTTAATCATTCAATTAAATCATTCTGACGTATTATTGATTTATGACAAGGGAGATTATTTAATATCCGAACGACAGGTAATCGGCAATTCGAGTTGTACATTTGCGAAAGTTGCAGGCCTCCTTTGAGCTCGTAAAAACGCGCTTGCAACCGACCTGATTTTTTAATTTCCTCGTTACCCAGGGAATTTCACTGTATATACATATGTATAAATATATGTGGCAGTCAACGCCAAATGCATGTATAATTCACCAGCCTTGACGTTATCAAATGGGCATAACAAATTATGAAGACCATTGAATTAACAAATGCATCTGTTTAACGAGATAATTAAATAAACCGTTCCCTTTCTAAAAAAATTCAGGTGTAACTACAAGTGTCAATTAACCATTTTGTTTATTTAATTAAAAAACTATTTCAATAGCTGAACTTAATATATTCGATGGGGATATTCATTATAGAATTAAAAAATACATGTAAAGATTGTCTTGAGTACATTGTTATAGATTTTATTTTAAAAATATTCTGAAATTTAATTATTATCACCTAAATGTTCTATAAATTTATAGATTTTTTCATTAAAGGATATGGAGGATTGTCTAATTAATCAGAAAGTATATGGTAACACTAAAGAGAGAAAAGTGGCAATGGAAGAGATAGGGGAAAGCGGAGTATTTTTTTTCTTATTGGACAAGTACTGAACAAAAAAAATATATTTCGGCAGCCGTTAAGTTGCACTGAGGTGGAGGCCCCACTGAGAATATTACAGTGAATTTGCCAGTGTCTTTATCAGTTAATAACGGCACAAGAATCGACCGTCCATACGTGTGCACGATCGTGTGAAAATCCAACAGCTCGAATAATTCACTTTAAATGCCCCGTATTATCTTCGGAATGAAACTTCAATTAGTTAAGGTGGAAAATTAGCAGCAATTTATCGGTATATTTTTATATAAAAACCGATACTCTTCTCTACATGGTATATCTCACGTGAATTATTCTACACAGATAAAAATTATTCCTTTGTCTAGTGTATTTATTAATTAGTAGGAATTTACTTGGCATTGGAAGTCGAGAGGAAAGGTATTTGCCAAAAAATTTTTTTTTCTCTGTTGTCAGAATTATTTCAAAGGGAAATGTTTTTTACACAAACGAATTATTATAATTTCAATCTAAAAATTGAGTTATTATAATTTTTATTGAAAATTGTAATCATGTCATTTTATAATGTTGTTTTATTGTTGTTCTAAAATATCTCGAATATTCTCGAGAATTAGAATATTTTTATGACTCTTCGCATTTTTTATACGACGAAATTAGTAAACATAAGGGTAAATTTTACTATCAATTTCTATGTATGCCAGCTCGTAATAAATATATACATGTATATATAGTACATAAGTACCGTTCTCTAAAAATAAAATGAACTTTTCTGTGGGAGGAATAATTCTTATTTCTTTTATTCATAAACAACAGAGATAAAAACATTGGCAGAGAATCAAAGTATTCGAGAATGGAATGTGGGTTTTCCTGGCCAAATATTTCAGATTAGATAATCGTCTAAAGAGGTGCTCCTACATTTGCCACCTGACAAATCAGAGAGTTTGCTAAATGAATTTCTGCATAAATAAATTTCACTGGTGAAGTTGTTAATAGTTACTGCATTACTGCTGGGGTGCCCGAAGGTATTATCTAATCCTCAAAATGAGATTATGTTAACAAATCCTGAGAAGTCCATCAAAGTACAAGAAAACTAATCGGTAATCCTCTGTAGTGTGTTGTCCGATAATATTTCAATTACATTGACATACCGTTTCCAATGGCGGAAAATAATCTGGAATGATTAATTATAATATTGTTGAATGAAAACTAGATTTAGCCTGTCACGCAAGAAAGAGTGAGACACTCAGAGGATTAGAAAAGACTAGTTATGAAATTGTCCATGACGATAAACTCTTGTGAATTATCCTCATGCGAGAATTAGACGCGATTGTTCATGAGATATTGTTTAATTATCATTGTTTATGCTTTATGCGTGCAAATGGGTTGAGTGTGGATATTTATTGCTACTCAATCAATATTTCAATTTTTCAAATCAATTCACATCTCAACTGATCTGATCGTGTCTGTTAAAAAATCAAGTTCCATTCATCAGATGTATACTTATACATCTGATGAATGGAACTTGATTTTTTTACTATAATTTTTATCATCAATTTATAATATTACTGATTTTGTACGTCGAAACATAAATTTGATAATTGTTCTTCGAAATCAGTGATATTATTCACTGCTGAAGAATTGCATTTCTAATTAATAATTTCCAATTTATTTAAAAATCAATTGATTCAGTCGTTTACGACTTCATTTTAAAAACAATTACGGAATAAATCTGAATGTTTACGTTACCCTTTTTTTTCCACTTATAATTCTAATTCTAGCTAATCATGCATTTGCATTATAGTGTCAGCCCGAATTCGGTTCACCCAGAAGATTAATTGTAAAATGTTTCGAATGAATCTTACAAAAAGTATTCGAAATATCATCGACAAATTATTTGTATTTTTTTCACAGCTCCTTTGAACTATTTGAAGCACCGTTTTTATTCGAAAAAACTTTGTGACTGAAATTTGGGGAATGTTGAGGAAATTTAGCAGCAACTGTTGTGATGCAATGTCGAGGATTTTTATCCCATTTTTCTCTTAATCTTTTTGAAATAATTGGGAAAAAAGCACGATGATTGATGAGGGGAACAAAATAATGTTTATGTGGTTATTATTTATTCCAGAATGAAAATGGGGGCTTCGTGTCAGAGGATAGATGACTTTAATGTGTGGGCGTACCGTAGAGAACTTCGTATATATTTAGCATTACATTATTACATTATTTACTGAGGGACTTATCTCAGCCAAATCTCTTAACTAAACAACCATCTTTTAAGCATGCCACAACTCTATTACATTTTCCACTCTATAATACTCCATCGGCTCTTCAAGCTTGTTCTTTCATTCTTTTTTTTCTCCTCCGAACGATGAAAAATTGTAGCTTACGACATGTGAGATTTAAATTATGAAACAAATTAAATTTCTGGAAGATTTTTCATTCAGTCCTTTTATTATTTAAACCGTATGTGAGTCAATTCCTTACCGTTTTTGGTCGCATCAACTTTCGCCGTTTTATAATGTCATTTTGAGGACAATTAGCTTCTGGATGAGGCGCAATATCTGCCGGAAAAAAAATTGTATTAAATTTACCAACTCATTACGAGAACTGATTATGAGAAAATAAATGAAACACAATTATTAAATATATTTTATCATTATTTTTCCATGGGAATCACTACGTCAGTTTGAAAACTTTCGGTTTCAGAATATCGGAATTCGTAATTAGTTTATGTCTCAATTTCTTTTCGTTACATTCAATTTTATTGTGAAACGTTCATTAAGTTTAATAACTTTTAATTGATCTCGAAAATTCAAGACAATTGGGTTTTCTTATTAATTAATTGATTAATTTCCAAACTCATTTTGAAATTGAACATTAAAAACAATTTACTTTTTAATTGATTGCCAATTGAAGAAGTTATAATCTCAATTTTTGACATTGTCAATGTTTGTCAGTTTCATATAATCCTCTAAATACAGAATTACTTCAATGTTCCGTAGATTAATTAATGCTTTTTTGTAATGATAATTATTTGTAATTAGTTTATATCTCCATTTCTTTTCGTTACATTCAATTTTATTGTGAAGCGTCCATTAAGTTTAATAACTTTTAATTGACCTCGCAAATTCAAGACAATTGTGTTTTCTTATTAATTAATTGATTAATTTCCGAACTCATTCTGAAAATTGAACATTAAAAATAATTTATTTTTTAATTGATTGCCAATGGAAGAATTGAGAATATAAATTTTCGACATTTTCATCAGTGTTCACAATTTCATCAATGTTTTTCAGTGTCATATAATCCTAAAAATAAAGAATGCGCTCAATGCTCCGTGAATTAAATAATGGTTTTTTGTAATGATTGCTTTACATCGCTTCGTCTCTGTTCGAGTATTTGCCGATGATGATTAAAAGACTTTAATTGGTTAGATCTCACCATTCGACCCGATCAGGAATCGAACCTGGAACCTATCTATTGTGAAGCAGCAACCTTAACCACAACGTCAGGCCATCCGCCTTTAGTTAATAATTAATGAGTGATTTAATTCCTGTTCTTGTTGTTTTTAAAAATTCGAAGTTTTTCCACGTAAAATTCGAAAATCCATCAAATTTTGGGGAAATCCATATTAATAACTTGCAGTACCAAAAAAAAATCTGTTCTCTGCAATGAAACCATCAGAACTAACGGATTCCAGTGAGTCGTACCGAAAATGATCAATTTTAATCATTACAAGATCAAATTTTTGGTTGAAAATCGGTAGAAAATTGCAATATAATTTATCGTACCCGGCGATTTGTGCGGAATGATCTGTGCGGTTGATAAAGAATGAAGGTGTTACGAGATATTAATCCCTAGCGTTCATTTGGCGGTTGAGAAATATTAAATCATCGTTATCACATACATTTTATCTACTCGACGTGGAAAAGAGAATTGCTGGTGTGTGTGGCTGCAAAGAAGTTAACGCTGATATATCACACGCGTGGGTATAATTCTGTGTGCAGCAGAACGTATATACATAGTACATAGGCGCGTGTGCCAACCAATTTACAAGATGTTTATCCTTGTTTAGAGATAACAAAATGGAGTCTCCAACTTGTCTGAAAAATAGTCATCCAATTTTTCTCGTGATTCTCATTGTCTTTTCACTCTCAACCCTTTTCTCTTTTCTCTTTTCCCTTTTAGCATTGACAACGATTCGGAATCAGTCGAACAAATGTTGAGGTAATGCGAGTATGGAATGACTATTACTGGAGCACTGTGTAATACACCAAAGGTGTCGATGGTGGAATGCTGTATTACCATATTCAAACCTGACGTAACGTTCGTTGGTCACTGACCTAGAGACCATCCCTTTTTGTCTTCATTCACGGCGAAAAGAAACTTGAATCAAGTATATGCGTTGAAGTAAAATAAATATAATAATATCCTTGAAAGAAGTCCATTAATATTCTTATATATTATATTAACATTTAACGTGATTCGTTACCAGATGCAACTAGCTATTGCCCGAAGACCTCCAGCCAGTGAGTTACATTTGATTGTTTATAATATATAAATTTTCTACTTGATATCTTAATATTTCTATTTTAAATATATTCATGCTTGATTCTAGAATATGTCATTTTCAATGCGATATCGAGAAATCATTTTTTAAACGAAGAGATTGATTTTTCTATGTGCTACATTGCAAATGGAATATATTAAAATCAGCTGTAAAATATATTTAAACGATCAATAACAATACAATAACAATAACAAACCTCTGGCTTATGGGTAAGATCTTTGCCTGTCATGCCAGAGGTCGTGAGTTCAAATCTCGTTCGGATTAAAAAAAAAACATACAATAAATTTAACAGATCTGATTGGCAAATTTTACTGAATAATTGTCGGACAATTTGATTGTTTAATAAGACAAAATCTTTATGCCCCTTATCTCTTGTTATTGAGATAATATTGAGAAGTGCGACATTTGACGTCTGAAAAATCATGAAAAAAAGGCTATTCCTTCCTTTCCACGAAATAAAATGGAAGTCATGTGTAATATCATTGGTGGGAATGGTTTATTAAATAGATGCTAGGGTGTTACACATTTTACGAGGTATGATTTGCATAATAAACGAGCAATGCCGCACCGAAGCGTTGACGAGACCAACTGTCGAGTATGCGAATCCGTTATTTACGAGGGGGTGGTCCAATCTCTCACGGAATTTTCACTGTAAAGAAGTAAGAATAAAACAACAAGAAGAGAGAAAAAAATAAAAAGGATACCGGTGAATGTTACAACGAGGCTCTCGCTGAAGATGAAGTACAAGGCCCCGCGAGGAAATATCAGAGAGGAGGTGTACCTCAGAGATGCTCGCGTTTTACTGCTGGAAGAAAAAGTAATTACTCGCTTCTTTGCTTGAATTTTCGTGCCTCGGACAGAGGTATAATATGAAGATGTCTCGTTGGAGATCCCAGGTAGTTGATGGGGGGAGGGGGTGATAATGTTATTTAATACCTTTCACGTTTTGAAAAAATGCAATAAAAATGAGTCATTAACCTTAATTAAAATCATAGTGGTCCAGAAAGACCTTGATTGGGCTATCAAAACGGTATGCAATCCCACAAATGAACTTAAGCCAATTAAACACAATTGAAAGTTAATTTGGCTTGAAAAAAATATTCATACGTACACAAAATTATAATTCTTGAGGAATTAACTTCGTAGCTATAGACCTGTGCAATGTACATCGGGAATAAAAAAATAATAACTATCAGGCGAGTTTTATAATTCTGATACAAAAACAGTGTTTCTTCATTTTTGTGAAAATTTATGAGAGTAAATTGAGATTATTCAGGGACACAATTTTCATTGACATTTTTTCATTTTTCAAGACAACTATATAACTACTATAAAATTATAGACCTGATCTAAACATTCATGACTTGAAATAAATAATAGTAATACTAATATAAACAAAATAAAGTTGATGCAAGCGTTTGACAGTCACGAATAAAATGAAATAAGTGGTAATTTTATTAACAATTTATTAACAGAATCCGATAATTAATGTACAATCCCTGGGCTCTTATCATAATTGACATTTAATATATGAAGTACTAAACGATGGAGAATGCTTCCAACACGATGATCCAGAGGGATTATTTTTTTTAGTATCACCCATCAAATTAATTTTCAAAGGTTCTCCCGAAGAAGATATAATTGTCACGCAGATATTAATTCCAGAGAGTATAACCATGTTACACTTAGCGAATGTGCGCAAGGTGTTGGGTTTACGGACCAGAACGTTTGATTTATGGGTAAATCGAGGGGGATTCCGTGTTACGCTGTATTACTCTTCTACCAAGGAGCCAGTACCTGGGGAAGAGGATCGAGGGAACATGAAGCAATCTCGGCGTGAGATCATAATCGAGTATCTTGCCGACACGCCCGACCATCCTGAACTACTCCCCAGCGCCCCTGCCTCTTCGACACTTCTACATTACAAGTCCCCTCCGTATTATGTACATATGTATTTTTTATGTACTTTTTACCTTATTTTCTTACCACCGGGATAATTGTCCGTGTCCCTAGAGACACTAAAGGGATTAAAACAATTTCTCATTCTATTTACATTGACGCTTTCTAATTATGTACATGGAAAAATGCACAGAATATTTATATATTATATAAATATATATTTATGTATTTAATAATTTTTTAATAATTTAATTAAATAATTTATAATTAGATAAATATATATTTATATGGAATTTTATCATATTCCGTTGTGATTGTGATATCCATTTGAAAAATTGGATTTTTGATGAACAAATTAATGATCATTTTTTTGATCATTTGGAAGATAAATTAATTCATCAGCTTTTGCTAATAAACGGAATGTAATATAAAATATATTTGATTTGAGGATATAGTTTGTTCAGTGTATAGTACCGGGAGTTTCGGAATTTGAAAATCCAAAACAACTATTAATAGTAGTTCTCTCCGATAGCCGTCAATTCTACAGGTGATAAAGTAGATTAATAATTGTTAAAAAACATTAATTGATTTATTTCTACAAAATATCTATAGTACTGAATATTTCTATCCCGGAAAATGGGCAAAAACGTTTTATTGTGTGCAGTGATGACATTTCCTCTTGATAAAATAATCGATCCGACATTGAGAAAAGTATTTTCAAACTTTGCACAAGTGAACTTCAATCACATACCGGTCGGTACTCACACCCTCATCTTTTTCCAGCATCTGAGTTCCGTGGCATTTGTGTTCGGTGGTCCGTTAAATTTCAAGAGGACTATATCGACCGGTTTATAAGATTGCAATCGAGAGAAAGGTACGAAAAGAGATGAAAAGAAGTAGAGAAATTGTTTGTGAGTGGCAAATGAAATTGAAAACAAGCACAAATGGCGTCTTATTCTTATTCAATCAATGAAAATAACTTACAATTCAAATCAATTAGCATTTCTCTCTTCACATGCGCACAGATATTATTCATAAAATAGGTAATAACATTTTTTATTTATTAGTTCTTAAAATTTCGGTCAAAGTACATTATTCGTACAATGTAAATAACTCGAGAATGAGCCTTAGAATGTCAAAACTTCGCCCCACTTAATACTAATTTCATAATTCTAATAATTTTATATATAACTTTTTTTTTTCATAATTTTAATAATTATTAATGAACGAAAATTTCGTGAATTCCTTTTCTCCGTTAATCGCGCCTCAACGCAATCGCGAAACAAAAATACGGACCAGAAACCGCAAAAAATCTAATGGTTAACTAGGTTCTAAAGATATAAGGATGAAATAGTAAAAATCCCTGTTTAAATCCATGCATAGTTAAAATGACCAAGGTTTATTAAATACTACTATGGACATGAAATTGATTGCGATGAACTGCCGAAACGGTTGCTATCGTGTCTGGTTATCGTAATGCCGTATGGACATAGCAAGAATTACCATGTTACTATGCACTTTTACTATGCAATACTAATACACTATGCAGTGTAGTAATAATTACAAAATAATATGCAAAAGGTGTACATATTATATGACAATACTTACTATATGCTCACATTCAATACCATGTGTAATACCATGTATAACAATTGTTACTATGTGTCGACATAGTAATCATTGCTGTGTGGCATTCAATACTATAGGCCCCCAACATTTTACCATTAAAAAGTCTACTGTTGGCCATACTAATCACTAAGATCTTCCATGCTCATACATAGTTCACACATAGTTCATAAATAGTTCATGCATAGTTCATAGTATTTACTAAAGTTTGACAACCTTCACTATGTACGAGTTTTGACATGGAAATTCAGACTCTAATTTCCTTCGCATGTAAACGACAATAGAGTCGCCTTCCTTTGAAGTATATGTTCCTTTTATTTGGATTATCATTACAACTATGTTCACATAGTGCGTCAACATGGCTGTCCCGTAGCAACGGCTCACAGTAACCGTCTCCACGTTCGTAGTGATATCTAGTAAATTCAGATATGCTTATTGTGCCCAAATTTTGACATGAAAATTTTGAGTGTTTAATTTTGTGGGCATGTGTAATGGAACATAGAATCTCCTTGTTTTTACATACATGTTGGTTGTGTTTGTTTTGTCGTCCGCCCTTGGCGTGCGCGTCCCTCACAAAGGCATCAGAGATGGATCAGATAGGGGGTGCAGAACGTCGCGGTCAGACTACAAAGTGATATCCACCGGCACCGGAGATGGTGTGCCCCGAGTGTTTGACGATTACGTAAGCCCGCAGCCTCTGATGGCTTGTACCTCTGATTCACCACTGAAATTGTCCGTTATAAGACATTTTATGGAAGATAACAGAATGAATAAGATACGAAGGCATATGTTTTTTAACATACATTTTGCAGTTATAAATTATCATTTTTTAACTTGAAATATTGAGATGAAGGGAATATAAATAATGAAGTGAGAAGGGAAGCATAAGTTTGAAATGGACCTCTCTCAATCACCCGCCCCTGCAGACAAGTGAAAATTAAAATTCATTTTGCGTGTATTCTTTAGGACGTTTGCGCACGCGTATGCAAAACCACCTGTCTCCAATATCTCCTGCGCTCGTTAATTTTCACTTATTTTTCTTTACATAAATATATTAATGTATCCCAGTTGGAGGGAATTCTCACCAAATCATTCATTCCAATCAAATCAATTTATGCTTCTAATTTGCATATGATAACACGTGAAAGTAATGCGCCACTTGCACTTTTTCTGTTTAACTCCCGTTTATTGCCGATCAATTAAAGAGCTCTGTAAGACTTTTTCCTACATTTCACTCCGGAATTACAGAAAAATTGTGTAATCTTTTAATTGCTTACAAGACGTCGAAAAATCTTTTTAAAAAATTGAAGCGTCACTTTATTTTATGTGCAATCATTAAAAAAATGGCTACATGATCGCCGATAGTGAGGGTTTTGAGTGGTTGTATCCTTGAAATAAAAATCCTCAATGATTCACTGACGAATTCAACGATGAGCTATATGTTATTATAAATAAACAAACTTTCACGGACTGCACATCCTCTTGGATGTATCTTTATGATTATCAATTCCTTTTCAATTATGATAATACACAGACGTGATACTCTTATCTTGTTCTACCGATCAGCTGTCAGATTATACGCTTTTTAATCCACTTTCGAGCCAAAGTGATCCCCCGAAATGAAAATGAATGAAAAAAATACAAGTTCACTCTGAGTTGAGATCTGTCGGTAGCAAAAAGCCGAAAGCTACTCATGAAAGTAATGTATATATTGCGCAAAAATTTCTGTTAGGGTCCTCGTTGGTACAAAGTATGTTAAGCGAGAGACGTGTCTCTCGCGATACATCGACATTTTATCCCGAAGGGAGAGAGTATCCTTCGCGTATGTAAGAATCGCACGTTCGATGTTTTCGCTGGGATCGAGCCGCGTCAGTCGGGATTCATCGATCAATCCCACGAGGTTGATTTGCGTTACCCGGGGTTCCTATCGCACGAATCAATCTTCACAGCCGCAGTCGTTATGTGGTACATGATGCGAGAAGGGAAAATATTCAAGTTCATTTGTACGTTGCATCATCAACACAACATACTCCATATCGACTTGTGATAAAAATTATTGCCCAGGGAGGAGAAAGAACCATTTTTAACAGAGACCAAAATCCGTCGAAGAATATAACTTCAAGGTTTTCGTCGGTAGATGAAAAGTCATGTTAAATCGAACATAAACTTTACCGAGGCATATTATTAACGAGAATTACTTCATAGTTCTCCAAAAATTTGGCTTACTATTAGGTAAGGCAACTGCTTCAGGTCAACCTACAGCATGATTAGAATTTCATTCAGGCATGGCTGAGATGTCGCTGATGACATCAGTTCTTACAAGAACCTGTGGAATAGATCTTGAAAGTGGCAGAAGAATTCAGATCATTCCTGATAACTTCGATGAGCTAATATCTGATACAAACTTGAAGAAATGTTGATCCAGTAGATTAGATCGCCGGATTTCCAGGCCAGATCGAATTGAAATTTTATCAGGCAGATATGATCTTAGTTTAACTCTCAATTATTCCAATCATTTTAATTTGATGTTCCTGATTACCATAGGAATGAAACAAGTTGAATTCTAACGACAACAAGATTACAGCGTATTTCAATCAACAAAACTGCGTTATTTGACTGATCAGATCCTGATCGAGTTGTCATGTCATTCTCCAATCAGGCGTTAGGTCCGACCTCGTCCAGTCTTAACTTAACCTGATCAAAACTTCCTCTCAGGTAACGTAATACAGTAGATCACCGTTACAGTTGCAGTTGCAGTTGCAGTTGTATTTTCCCTCATATTGATCTTTTCTCGTGTGTTTTTCCCACTCTATCCAAGGTCCCCTCAGTAAACATTCCAATATTATCTTCGAGGAGGTATTGTCTCTCAATTCCAGGAAAGCCTCTCGTTCTCAGAAATGTTGCGCCGTATGGTGAGAGTATAGTGGAATACAGTCGCATTCCCCGAATTCACTTCCTCTACTCCTTCCCGAGGGCGAGTACAACGGGAATCTACCGTACATACACCGTTTCAATGAAACTAAACCAATCATTTTGTCGGAATCTCTTTACGATGAGTATATCTAATCTATTTGAGATCCAGAAATCTGGCCAATGAGATACGGATGAGAACATGACACTGTTTTAATCACCCAACATGGATCCATTCACTTGAACAAGATCGGATATCACTATTCCCACCACTATATATCACTATATCCCCTCTTCTTTCTCGAGTACAACCTTAATCATTAAAGAATTGTTGCTGAAATCTTTTGCTGGTGCAAAGCATTTCACAATTTTAATTTATCATGTTAAATATTCTTTGGAAATGTTTGAGATATAGGGTGCTTCTAAGATATTTCTACTATGTTTCATAGTAATTTCTACTATGTTTCATTCCAGCCTAGCTCCGTTACATCTGCCCTACACAGTAATAGTTACTAGTTATATAGCCATATAGTTATATAGTTGTATAGTTATCCAGGTATATAGTTGTATAGCTACGCAGTTATATAGTTGTATAATTACACAGTTATATGGTTACTCTTCGCATTTGTCCATGACTACTATGCCCCCATAGTAATAACTATTATAACCACATGATAATGATTACTATGTAAACATGTTAATAGTTATCATGTTGACGTAATAAAGGTCGCTATACAAACATAGTAATACAAGATGTGTCAATATAGGAATAGCTATTGTACCACCAGAGTAATTGTACTATGCCAACACCCTACTACACCCTAATACCTACTTTATCATCATAGCCATGGTTACTATAGTAATATAGTAATAGTTACTATGGTCGCCTAGTGGTTATGTTGTCAAGCTGTTGTCCACCTATGTAAATGTATTAATAGTTACTATGCTGACATACTAATTGTCATCGTAAAAACATAGTAATGTTTACTGTCGGCATAATAATGTCTATTGTGCCACCATAGTAATGGTACTATGTCAACATTGTCATAATTATCATGTCAAAACACTCATGTTGTTGTGCTAACATAGTAACAGCTACTATACCCGCATAGTAGTGGTTACCGGATCAATATTTTACTTTTAAACAGTTTAACAGGACAAAGACATTTCTTTGTCCCTGTTTTCCTTATATATAACTCAAACGAAATTGACATAATAATTTTTACTCAACAACTTTTCACATACTCATGAATCAGGGGACCATTTCATTTTTTGTTTCTTCTTGAATTTTGGTGAAGGAATTTTAGTCGCCAGTATTCAACAGAGAAATTGAGAACATGCTTTATCCATAGGACATGATGTTGAGTATTATGGGTGTCCACACGTAGAAGTCGGCGCACGAAAGAGGCGTTGAAAATGGCTCTTTGGGCTGGTGAAACCGCTCGTAATTAATCCCCCTGCTAACGAGACCGCAGTGTTGTGAATCCAACGACGTACGCTTTTCCCGCGGAGTACATACTTTAATCGCTTCCTATCACTTTAACGCCATGACTGGCAAACAGGATTGTGCGGCCAGATGAATTCACAGAAGCTGCCATCGGATAAACAAACATGAAATAAGACAGGAAAAAATATTAGAAACGTTTGAATAATTGAACACATTACTCATTGACATCGATTTGACATAGAGCGAGAATTAAATAGTAGTAATTAACATTTCCTTGGGAGAAAATGCCATTATAACATAGTTCAATAATTTTTAACAGATCCTAAATAGTTATCGCCTGGTTATATATGCATAAACGCTAGTGTAGGATATAGCATAGTTTATACAAAGTTGAACATAGTAATGATTACAATATAAATAATATGAAAAAATCATCAGGTTTCATAGTGAGCATTTGTATATGCCTTCTGATACTGGTTAGCAATAACACATAGTAATGCTTACCATAAACATCAATATGGAACCATAAATTATCCATTGTCAATATAAAAATGAATAAATATAAATTCGGAGGGTTGAAGTGGGGGGTGACCACAATTCACAGTAATTAAATATTGTACACAATTAAGAAACGTTTACTTGTTGCAAATCGATTGAACTAAACAATATTACATTTTACATTTTTTTACATTTTAGGCCCTAAAGCGTGGGGCTGAAAAATTGTTTATGAAAAAATTGTTGTGGGGGAGTCGTAAGGATTAGTGGTCTGGTCCTCTGAACCTTGGGATTTTCTTGGAGACCTAAAAACAAGGGAAGAAAAAAAATATCAAAATGATCTGCTTGTTTCCAAATTCTATTTTATGAAAGGCTGTACCTAATTTTTCCATTGCATAATGACTTTTCTTTCTGCTTTTATAAAAACAAGATTGAAATTTAAGAACTTGTCTTTTCTCCAAAAGTCAAGAAATTTATTGTTTCTAACGGTTGATTTCCGAATTTTTTATAGTTAAGACCAAACATTCGGAAATGATTCTCAGAAGAATTCAAATACGCTGACATATTCCTTTGAATGCATGTTCCATAGTAAGAATTACTATGGCAACCTAGTAATTATTATTCTATAGCATAGTAATTATGGAATAGTAGCCCCAAATTCCCTGCCCACATAATATTTACTATCCAATTGTTCTGTCACTCACGAAGTCGACGATTTTACTCAGTTCATGAACTGAAAAAGAACAGAAAAGGAAATAAAAAAACAATAATAATAATAATAATAATAAACTACGTCCTATCGAAGGTGAAACGTAATGATGAGATTCCGAATGGCGGACATTTTTAATACCATATTGGATGAACAAGTCATACCTAAAGACGTAAATTCCGAGTTAACTTGATACATGACTCTTTTTTTTTACTTAATTCTATCTATGGACGGAAAATTCGCCATCTGCGGGATTATCATCTGTCTTTCGTGCTTGATCGTGGAATTGAATTCCGATGTTAGCCACGGGTAAAATATCCCCAACTGTGTGAGGCAGTTTACGCGACAAAAAAAAAATTGTGAAGAGTCGCGTGTCCCGCCAATTGCGCAATTAAAAGACTTGACAAGATTTGTACTGAGTGACCTGAGGCGATATATCGCTCGAACAAAACGACTGACATAGTCAACTAGCGGATAATCCAATTATATTGCGTAGTCCTAATAATTTGATTTCATCATTTGGATTTTCTTCTTTTCCCTTGTTCCTTCTATTTTCGTAATTCTCTAGGTTGCTCTTGTTTTTTTATCTCAATGTTAATTCATTTATTTTCCAAGGGCTAGGAGAGGGGGAGGTTGTCTTATTATTCACAGTGACAACTATTTCTTCTGAAAAATAATTTAATAATAATTTTAACTAATTTGCGTTCAAAAGTAATTGCATAATGTAATTTTATCAATGCTTATTTGTTTCAGGTAAGAATTATCAGCATTCGTAATCGGTTGGAGAATTCAAGTAGTAAGTAAATGTATGCAGTCAGACGCCAATTAAGTCCTAGAGAGTTCATCTCCTTTCTCTCTTCTGAAATGCAGAAAAAGGCATAGGATAATGAACAATTTGCATTTATCAAGGTTTCATTTTTTTGTTATAAATAGTCAACTAGCTTTTTGTTTTTAAAAAATTAAATCCTCGGCCCGAAAATGGTGTGCATGAGGAATTTATTGTCGATAAAAAGCCTAGTATATGACATATGACTAATAGATTTTATCCTCAACTTAAGTATATAGCTTGTACATTATGTTTTACATAAAGTATATTAACATACGGATCAATTATTCATTATTCAGTCTAGCGATTAACTCTACACCGAGCAAAACAAGTTCTTCTACTAAATTAATTTGCTTCTGTTAAATGAATTAATTTAGAAGAAGTTATTATTTATCTCAGTATAGAAATGAGTATTGTTTACTAATATAAATATCCAAAAATTCAGTTTTTCTCTCATCTATCATTTTATTTGTTTCCGTGTATGTGAAATAATGATTTGCATATCATTTTTATTCTTTCATGAAGCAAAGTGTCGTCCCGAGAAAAATAAATATTTTTAAATAAACCAAAATTTTTCCTTTGATTCGGCGTAATTTTTACTTGAAATTACAAAAAAAATAATAGTCATGCGATTTTTCATTCTCGATGATAATTTTTTCAAATAAATTGGAATAGAATCCTGCAATACTAGTGAAATGATGGAAAGTGTTTCATCAATTTATTACAGCTGATGATAGCCTTTACTGGTCCTGAATATACCTATCTGATTTAGCTGATCTTAGGTCTGTACGGTTTTATTCATCGGTGGTGGGTGGAATATCGTTTGCTCGTGCGAAACGATTCAACCTCCCTCCTCCAGGGTATATGTATCAAGAAAATGGGATGAGACTCCAGGATATAACGCAAAGTTGTGTACGAGGGCAGTGGGGAGAAGGGGGAATAAATTAAGGAACGGGTTCTACGTTGGCTCCCGCGCTGTATAGGACCTCATTACGTCCCGGTTCGTTTGTTTCCATTTTAATCGGGGGGCCCCTTGTATATTTACCATCTCTTTCTGTCTCACTGAGGTTGGCAATCGGCCTGGTGTATTGGTCAAGGGGGAACCGGCTAAGATCTTTGGCTCGTGCGAGAATATTGCCGATGGCGGGATCATTAGATATCCCAGTGGACTCCTTATCGATCGTTTACTTTACGCACCGCCTACTTAGGCCATTTATATAAAATCCTCTAAGAAAAATAAATCGAAATGAACTATAATGATTTCGAGGAAGTTACCCTTTTTTCAATTATCTTAGTATTCTTCAATGCACTTGGTCAACTCATACTGAGACAATCCCACATCTTTGAGGGAATTTACTTTGTTCGGAATTTACTGCCAACCTTCAACACGGGAATTGTCAGGGATCGACACACTTACTCTTTCATTTATCTTCATCTTCGTTGTTTCAAGAAATTTATCGAAATTTCAGGCTCAATGTCGGAGGAATTTTCAATTGTGTAAGGATTCAGTCCATTTTCATTGAAAATCTCCACTACATTTATCCTTCATCTTGAAAAATCAAGGAAATTGAATTTTTTTTTCTGGGAAATTATCATTGATTTATTAAAATTTCATGTGAAATATACTTTAATTTTGAATAAATTGAAAATTCGGGTGTTTTTTGCGTAAATTGAAAATAACTTGAGAATTTTCAAGGGATCAAATCATTTCTCAATGAAGAATCCTACGGAAATTTCATGGAAAATAGTTGCTGAAATATATTATTATTTAATACGACAGTACCCCATAAAAAGAATATAAAAGCAGAATTGAAAAAAAAAATTGTGTAATTGATACATGCAATCCAAATCTGATTTGTAAATGGCGTGAAAAATCTGATCGTAAATTACTCAGTTTAAAATCGTAATTTACGGTTTTAATCTCGTTATTTACCCGGTTGAATACATCGTAAATTGCGTTCCAGAATACCTATTTTACGGTTACGTTTTTCTGTAGGTAAATGGGTTATTTTATAGACCAGAGGAAAATTTGATCTCAAATTGATGACGCAGTTTCTTGATTCGAGATTTTATTGTTCCCTGAAGTACCCTTTCTGTATACGATTTCAACAAGATAAGAGGTTATAAATGTATTCGATGAAACGACTGTGCAAAATCAGTCTAGGACAGTATGAAAATTTGCAGAATGAAAATCAAAAAAGATTTTCAAACCATTTTATTATTTCAAGTGATTTTCCCCTGTTTTGACCAACAATTAATTTAAATACTGAAAAATTAAGGACCGCGATTCAGGCTGTTAATTAATTACACAAGCATCTCAAATTTATCAATTTTTGGTAAAGACGCGGAGGGACTATCTATCGAATATCATGTTTTGTTTAAATTTTATCTTTTTAGCCTAAAATACATTAAAATTTGGGATCAAATTTGTCTTGCGGGAGCTACTTGAATGGTTATAAAAAAACAATGAAAAAAAAGAGGAAAATTTATTGGAGGGCGCTAAAGGGCGATATTGTTTAAAAGCGATCTACCAAGTTTACAAAAAAATAATAAAAATTACGCAGCTTACCATTGCTCTCCAGAAGATTCAGTGACAGCTAGATGCAATAATAAGCTACATATTTTTTATTATTTTTTAGCAAACTTTGTAAATCCCTTTTAAATAATATCGATCTTTAGCGCCCTTCAATAATTTCCCCTCTTTTTTTTCATTATTTTTTCATGTCCATTTAATGTATTTTAGGTTAAATAAAATTTAAACACAAATCGACGTTCGATAGATAATCCACTCGAGCCTTAATACTAATTTAAAAAAATGCTAATTCCTTCCAACGAAATTTGAATAATTTTTCGAGAGCAAGTCTTTTTCAAACTTTCGAAAGTAGAGTGAATCCGTAAATTTTAATTTGACAGTTGCTAATGAATCGGTACTTGACACACTTGTCTCTCTCATTTGTCTGTCACGGTATATTAATCACACGAAGTGGTTTAAGAGAATAGATGCCAAAGTGCGAGAGAGTGGAGCGGTCAAACACACATTGATCTATCCTTCAACACTTGATTTAAAGTTCCTCTGACTGATGTATTTCATAATTCTCTTAAAACCAATCGACAAGTTCCATCATCAATAGTCACCGAAGATATGTTGATAGATTATCGAGTTGAGTCGATCCTAATCCACATATTTTGCATGTCATTTAGCATTCGCGAAAGTATCTTAAAGAACTGACAGTTATTTGTCTTACCTATGGCCTTCGTCATTTTTCCACACCAGATATTCGTCGGAATCACTCACTCAAAAAAAAAAAATGCTTTTCGTTAATAAATTTACTTGCTACCAATTGTTAATTAATTATTAGACAATTATTTTCTCATCAAGGAACTTTAAAAAAAATAATTTTACATTTTTTTGTAGAGGAGAACAAAATGATCCCTTACAGAAAGCGGTTTATATGCGAAATATATCGATTATAATTATAATTGTAATTAGCCGCATATAGATTGTTCAATCCTATCATTGTCAGCAATGGAATATGTAAATAAATATTTTTCAGAACCGAAAAAGATGAGTGACAATGAGAAATATGATAAATAATTTTTTTTCGAGTCAACCTACGTGTAATAAAAAGGATAGCGAAAAAAATGGCGAAAGAGAGAACCGCCGCGTTTTATTACAGAGCAGCCACATCGGATGGACAGTCAAACGGACACCTCAGCCCACGTTTTATCGGGCCGTTAGTTTTATTACCGTAGGGTGATGGCTGATGGCTGGACATTAAGCATTTTGTTAAAGTGCCCTTCAAACTCAAACATAAACTCCACTTACTTGGCCCCTCCCTTCCCCCTTACGCACCCCCTTTCAACCCCTTTATCATAAAAATAATCGAAATTTGAATTTGAGTCTATTGGACAATTTACTCAACTGTTCTTTCCACTGGTATTTCGATTTTTTTTCTATTTTTTTTTTCTTTCGATAGAGAAAAATAATCTCTGCAATAGGTACGAGTATATTCGACTCACGTACGACCTACCGATTTCCACGTAAATGTCGCGCAATCGTTACTTGTTGACTGCCCCGCCGCGTCGCGAGTCCCACGGAATTAGTCGCTGATTACGGTAGGCAAGGTCAATCACTTTTTACTGATGAATCAGTCTAGTGATTCTTGTTGGAGATGAAAAAAATGTGTATGCACAAGTGAAGAGAAATAGACAAGTACTCAGATAATAATTAAGGGCAATTATTTTTTGAAAGTTGATGGCGATGTTTTGGTTTTCAGGGAAAATAATTCTCTGAATGTTGGAAAAGGAAAAAAATGCACGGGGAGAGAAATAATAATTATTTCTTGGAAATTGACGGTGAAGTCTTGGTTTTTGGGGAGAACTGCTGCTTCAATTTATTTTCTCACTTTTCATAAATTAATCAGTCGGATGATTGTTGTTAGAGAACAAAAATGTATAATAATTAATTTTATGACCGAATTACCCGAAATTTAATATAACTATTCCCTTGCTCTTTACATATTCATGAATTTATTTCTAGAAACAGGTAACAAAGTATTTGAATTCTAGAATTTTTCGATAATTGAATTTCATAACTGGGAATTCCTGAAAATGAGGGACTAGTTCCTGCAAGGTAAACCTTTACTCTCTGCACCGATTCATTTCCTCCGGTTTGTTCTCGAGCGACAGAAAAAAGGCGTCAACAGGCAATTTTCCACCTCTCAGCTATCTCTCCGCGGCCAATGAGAAGTTGACTCTTACTCTATTTTTTAAACGCCCACTGTTCCACAGGTAATTCATTGATTCGCGATTCGTCTCGCGCGGAGAAAAATATTCAAGGAAAATCGCGGAATATCTCACCCGAAAGATTTCATAGGTGAAATCACTGTGTTAATCTGAACTGTAATCACATTAAATCAATTTTAAGATCATGAAATATGGGGGAGAAGCATTTGAAATCATTTGAAACCGAAAATTCCAAGAAGTCGAATGAAAAAAGTCTTGAAATCACGTGAAATAATTTCAAATCATGAAATCATATGAAATTTTAAATCTATAGAAACATGGAGAAGTTTGGAAGAAGTTGAAAATCATTTGAAGTCATTTGAAATCAAGTATTCCAAGAAACCACGTCAAATCAGCAATCATTGTGTCATGATATTTTGGAATAGCAATTAAGAGAGAAATCTGATTCTATGAAATATGATCCTCAGTAAATTATCGGGTCTGTCACTGAAAAAGTACACAAGGTTATTTTTTTGGAAACTGTGAAATCAACAGGTATTACACGAATCATAAAAACATTACGTTCAAAAATTTTCACGTAACATTTCGTGAATTTCTCGTAATTTTACGGGTAATTTCCATTGGACTTTCCTCTCCAGTTTTGTGGTTATAAGCGTCAAACGTTGTACCTGTCTCAGGATAAGTTCCAATCCTGGCGACTGCGTCATGCAGATGAAGCGTTGGCGTTCATATTCAGTCCTTTATATCAGTAATTTTGTACATATATATTCATTACTTAGTTAATGTTTAATGGCAATTGCTATCTAAAGTCTTACGGCCGTAAATTCGTCCACAAAAGAAGAATTTTCTAATATTACAAATGATCATATATGTGACAAAAAACATATGACTGACCCAAGTACATTTTATGTTTGAATGAAGTACGAAGTATACTCGATTTAAGTATATATTTTCCGTGGCTTTTCGTGTGGGTTTATACAAAATACAGAGAGGAGAAATTGCACAAGATTAGTTATTATTATTGAATAATTTAGTACGAGTGAGGAGAGATAACAGCGAAAATGTGTTTTCATGATTGATTTGATACTCATCCATCGTCAATCGTTTATTAATGACTTTAGTGGAGATAAAAGCGAAGAGAACTCACGTGGGTCGAAGAGGTCGATCTTTGTGGGTCTCACCATCAACACGCATCCGCAATCCCACTGTATACTGATTGTATAATTTCGTGTACTCTCCGTTATCAGGACAATTGTTTATTTATTTATTTACATTTATTTATTTTGCGCCTCATTCAAAAGAAGTACATACGGTTAAGATCAAGTAATACAACTTCCGTTTTTTTCAAGATATTTACGTTGAATGGGAAAGACTTATCTATCAAAGCTTTATTTTAAATAAAGTTGATGCTTCAAAAACAATTCAGGTAGCAATAATTACACTCATTGATTTATGGTTTGTCCTGAAATGTAGACGGTGAATTATCGTTGGACTAGATTAAATCAGTTTAGAAAACACGAAAAAACTTCTTTGAGTCGAAATTTTCGTCAGGTTCATGTCGAGGAGGAATCAGGTCAAGCCTGATTATTCATCGGGGAATTTGATGACAGTTGGGTCTGCATCTGATCAATGATCTAACGTCGAATGATGGAGAGCTCGTCAGGTTTTCTATTTCGAATTTGATAAAGACAATTATAAATCAAATGAACTGTAGGATTCGAATCATCAATAATTATTAATAATGACCAATTCATAATGCAATTTTTTCACCGTCGATTGCCTCTCTTAATAAATCCTAGCCGTAATTACTTCTGAAAAACCTTTTCATTTTTCCCGACGCTGAGAAACACTGAAAAAAAAATTGCATTTGACAATTATAATCTGCTGTCCCTACCGAATATTTATTGTAATATTTATTACTTATTGTTAATTGTATGTAAATTTACTTGTCAGTAGTAAATTAATAGAAATGATTGCAATTGATTGCAATTTGATTCTCTTGTAGTGAGTAAATTTAATTGGCACAAGTAATATCTTTTTGAGTGTATGTCCTAAAATAATAACCGTTATATAATAAATATCAGTAAATATTTTGTTATATATCGATAAGATAGTTCTGAAAAGTGGGTTGCACTTAAATATTCTTCGTTTGCAGTTTCAGTAACACTATTCATTATTGTTATTAATTAATAATATACAAAAAACCAGAAACGAATACATCGAATTTAAATAAATATTTCTCTTACTGAATAATCTCTTAAAAATTCAGGTAAACCTGATCAAAATCAGACGTTCACTGATAACTATTTCTATTATCATGTAATTTTTTCTAGATTTCTTTCTCGGAGTAGAAAATGAAAAATGTATTAATTTAAAAATTAATGAAAAAAGATATGTGTCATGAATAACAATCTTCCAAGTGGCAATTGAAATTTCGATTCGTTCCAAGTGTTACTTTCCTCCATGATAACCCTCAAAGATCATTTTTTTAAATCTCAAGTATCGTTGACAGTACTGGGTCGCAGTGGAATATTTAAAAATAAGATACGTCTTCGAAGGATCGGTGAATTTATAACACTCGGTTCATTATTTCGACGTGTCTGATGTGCATTACATCCGATTGTCGGCAAGAAAGTCATAATAAGCTCTCGGGGATCAATCATTAAATTTCTTCGGGTAGTGAGAGGCACTTTGATAATATCTGAGAGGATCATTTATCCGCTTATCATCTGCATATTTTTCCATCTGAAAATAAATCAACTATCCAAGAAATTTAACCACCAATATTTCAACCGAAAAGATCAATTTTCTTTTTCTCCTTACTAAAAATGTCTGCCCATTTTGTTATTGGAATCGATAAAAAACAAATAATTAAAATATATTTAATCATATTTGCAAGTTTACCTATATTATTATTATTATTAATAATACATTTTTAATATATTTGAAAACTACATTTTTAGTCAAAAACAGTTTCAACATTTTTTTTTATACAGATGCATATGAAATATTAATGAAATATTAATTTTTTCATTTATAATTTTTTTTTTTTTTAATTTCAAAGAAAATAAAATTTGAAAAAAAAACCCTGCATGACGTGACGAAAGCGACCGATGGTAAAGTTATTTCCATTGATATTTTCAAATGATTTTTTTCGGATAAAGTGGTGTTTTGGTTTTTTTTTCTCCCAACGAAAGTAGCAGAAATACATTCCTATATCATACACAGTATATCTCCTTTGTTCGGATGTTGAACGCGCCGTAAATTCAAAGAACGTAACGAACCAGCCTGTCGAAAGCCACTCGGTATAACCCCTGCTTTTACTCCCAATTTTTATCTCCCTTTTTTCTTCATCTCCTTATCTCTTTTTTTCATTTTCTTTTATTTTTTAATGCTCACTGTTCTTGCAGTGCCACGGGCAGGTAGGGGGTCAGGTTGCAGTAAATCAAAACGGTAACTCTCCCAGTAAGATGGGCGCGTCACGATGCGAAATGCTTCTGCAAAAAAAATATGGAATAACATAAGAAATCATAACGTGGACAAAAAATCAATTGAAAAAATAAACACGCGTGCTTTGTACATTTGACCCTGTCAAATGCGTCGATAAATTTTCATATAATAATTTTTTTTTCAGAGTTGTTGTGCCTCTTCCAGTACGTTTGTCCAAGCGAAAGTAATTAACCCTGGGCGGTATTTGAAAAAGAATCGGAAGTATAAATTTTTAAAATCATTTGAATAAAGCTATAATGTGATGCATTTCTCCATTGAATTACGATGGTGTAAATTAAACTTGAAATCATCGGATGACTTATTATAATACCCATATACTCGAGGCAAGTGCTCATATACTTGCGTATTTTCATCGTAAATTATAAAACAAAGCGACAAATTGTGGTATCAGAGACATTGAGGCTATAAATTTTGGAGTATGAATGTGACTTTTTGCACCAATTCATTTGCAACTGATGTAAATGCTCAATTTCAACGGGATGTATTGTCTGAATATAATAGAAGAGCTCACGATTGAATCAAGGGATAAAAAGTTCGAGACACCATCTGGTCGCGTGGGAAGATTGCGCTCCCATTCTACTCACTTCTCTGTCAGAATAGTTTCTCCATTCATGTGGAATCATTCCGATTATTTATTGTTGAACACCATATCATTTGGTTATCTCGGTAGCCATTTACTTAACTTTGTCTATAAAATGAGAACAAAAATCATTTTTCCTAACAATCTACATCGAGAAATCATTTCTCCGCGGAGAGAAATATTGAGGAAAAATTACAGAACATGCGTCGTAATCCGCAAGTAAAAATGATTTTGGGTGAAGCTATGTACAAATAAAAATATAAGAAATATATATATCTCTCCTTGAAGAGTGGAAATTCAAATCAAACAGAACTGCAAGAAGCTAGTGCACATTCGAGAGTAACCAATACTCTGTACCTCTAATCATTACTTAAAACTCTCAAAATCATTACTCAAAATCACCATTACTTATAACTCATTTTTATCACACCAAATAATATGTAAAAAACTCGGCTATTAAAATTATAGGGAAAATACTCATTTATATAGACATATGTCAAGCAAAACAATCAAGCTGAATAGCCTCGGGCAAAAATATAAAATAATATATATATGAATATAATATATATACAAATATCGAACAAGAATTTCACGAACATTTATGTTCAATAATTTTTACGTAACATTTCTTAAATTTCACGTGTGTATCAGGTAATTTTTATTGGTCTTTTCTCTCCGTGTAATGGCGTATTTTTCCCCTGCGTCATTCCCAATTGTTCCATCTTTCCACTTCGTCCAATAATAATCATTAGATTGCTCTAGAAAATAATCATATTTATCTGAATACTCTTGAGTCCAGAAACCTTCCCCAGACTCAATGGAAAATAAGAAAATCTTCTTGATGTTTTTTATTAAATATCCTTTGCTTGAAATCAACATTTATTTATTCATTCTCGAATTTAAACAATGTCATGTCAACTTATCATTGTCATTATTGGAGTAATGTGATTGTTATTATTGATCTCTACTCAAAATCATTTGAAATATTTTTTAAAATTGAATCAATTTGATAAAGTAATGGCACATCTAAAGAATAGGATTATATTTCAATCCAATCATTTCTGAAAAATCATCATTTGGTTTTAATAATAACAATCACGCGATTCTACTGATTCTTAATTTATTTTGAATTTCGTAGTTTCGTGAGCGGGAAATTTTGACTAATTCCGTAGTACCACAATTGTTAATGAAATATATTTAAGGTGATAATTAACTAAATTCATTTAAAATTCATTTAAAATAGATGATGCAGGAAATGAATATGTGGGAAAAATAATTTTTATTCTCTGTACACTAAAACGAAAAGGAAACGTCAATGCCTCCTGTTGTTTCGCGCTACTCACAGATTAAAGAAAATTGTCCTTGTTTTTTAATTCTATAAATCATGATTCTAACTGACTGACTAAGATAGTAGCGCCATCGGGCAATTGCAATTGCCTACTCACCAAAGTAGATATTGGTTCTAAACGTAAATCAATAGCCGACTAAGGCCTGCTTTATAAATACCCAATTAAAGACACCTGTATACGATTCTATAAAGCACTTTTCAATTTTAAAGGATTCTCCATTTTTAATCTTGGCAGAATAACAAAATCAATGGATATTCTACACACAGAAAAACTTAAATATAAATAGCCTTTACGCAATCGTATTTTATGATTGAACTCAATGTCTAAATTACGCTCAAAAGCCCATTAATTACGATTACCCCAATGTTATTGACAACAATTGTCAAAGCAATTTATGACCCCCGAAGTTGTAAATAACATTTATATAATCGTAATTTATGAAATTTGCACTTTGACTGAATTGTGAGAAATACCTTTCGGAAAGCGCAAAATCCGATTTCTCAAACGTAATTTATGTTGAAGTTTTTGTTAATGTATGATCAAATGTATATCAGGTTTTGTAATCTTTGAAATCATTGCAATTCCAAACGGTTCTACGATAAAACCTGATGCACGGGTAAATAAACCACAGGTAAAAGATATAAAGTGAACATATTACCGATGAGTAAAACTCCTACGATCGATATACGGAAGGAAGAAAATATATCAGATGCGAAGAGACATTTATTTCTGTATATGTGTACGTAGAAAGCTATTGGTGTGTAAAGACGCGTCGACATCCTGACCGCGAATCGTTCCTATAATACTGTAGCAGTTTATTCGTACGCTTTTCCCCGTATGTGAGCAAGAAATGCCAGTGAATTAATGAAAACGCGTTCCCACGCATAACCATCACCCGTTTGCCGCTAACCCGACAAGAGTCCTTTTTTTTACTGATTCTCTTGTTGGTACGTCCCCACCTGCACACAACCTAACTTCTCGATTTATTTTTATTTTTTCTTCAAACTCACTGCGGATATGTACTGCTGCACGCGCCCGACTTCACGAAGAGGTTTACCGTTGCATCCGCTTATCGTTAATTTTTTTCCTTCGTAAATGGATTTTTATTCCCAAGTGGAAATTCACTCACATCAGTTTATCCGGATGTCATTCACTTTGCCATCTAACCCCGTTCAGGATTCTGCGGTCAGAAGCTGCGGCCTAGGTCAAGCCCAGTCAGATTAGGACATATGAATCAGGAAGAGATCATCAGGTCCTTGCTGTTGTTTTCTGATTAATCAAAACGTGGGAATGGCTGGCAATTCCTGATCATTCCTGCTCAGAGTCGGATATGAAATGTCTGCAAGAAATTTTCGGTCATCTTACCTGATCCAACCTGAATTAAGAACCCATCAGACGAATTTGATGAGACACCGATCAGGAGATTTGAATCCAGTACTGAACAAAAGAAAGTAGATGCTAGTATTTTTATCAAGCATTAAGAGATGTAGACCAGTTTCTTATTAAAACCTTATTTGAATACCTTATCTATCAGTTGTAGAACAGATTATATGAATCAAATAGGAATCAGGTACCAGTGATTCTTTATTGACCAGTCAAAACAAGTGAAATCAATGCTATGCCCCAGAAATATCATTAATTATGAATCTAGGTCAGTTAGTCAGTTTGTCAGACACAGTCTATTAGTAATACGACGATTCGTTAAGTCACCTTCTTATAATTTATGGATACCTGATACCTACAGGACCAGGCAAAAGACTTTATTTATTAATGAATCGTTTAATTGTTAAAAGAGTTGATTCTCCCTGTGAGATATTCATTCCTAAATTTACCTACGAGTGATTTATCCCTATCAACGTACCCGTCCGCTCGGGTCATTACATCAGCCTGATTATTTATCGGCTGATTCGGACCTGAACTGCCTGGCTCCAATCCTGATAGGACTTGATAAGGAATTATTGATCAGTTTAAGATTACAGTCAGTGCTTGGACCGGGCACTTATAAAAAAAGTAGATCCCAGTGTTTTTATCAGGCATGAGTCTAACCCAATGCTAAAAAATTCTTCAATACTGATCAGGATCAGCTATTACTGATCAATTCTTTATTGAAAGCCGATTGATTAAATTATTAATTAGGTAAACAATTTAATTCGAGGAAAAGTCCTGGAGTTGGATGACAATGAAAGTGTCATGTAAAATAATTTTGGAAATTTTTCCGTTAAAATAGAACTGCTCGAAAAATTGGTTCATGCAATCTATATTTGTTCACTATAAAGTGACTCAAGGATTAGCTGGCGATTCATGCGGATCGATTTTAACCTTTTAAGTGAATCATTTGTTGACAGTCCCGGAATACATGATGGATCATCTCAACTCTAAGATTTATTAATAGTCAAAGAGATGAGCTGATAGTTAGAAACAGATTCCGAGTAGAAATTTAAATCCAGCTGTCTGAAAATTAGAGGTTGTGGGTGTAAAATGCACTACTGCACGATAGTTTCTCATTCTTTTTTTGTCAAGCGTTAAATTTGAATGGCTTTTCCAATGGATTTTCCAAGGAGAACTTCAATTGTTTCTGTTCTGAAGATCAGCTTTTACTGATCAGTTTCTTAGTCACAACTGATTTGAATTTCCACTCGCGTATGCGAATTTTACGAGCACTTATGCAAACTTTTTGCAGAAGTGTTTATTCTCTTGGTTCTAAAGTAGAAACTGTATTTTTATGTGTTAATCATCCATGAAGGCGTGACACTTACACATATACTATAAAATTTTCCATTTCATTGAAGGGATAATCCCGTCCAGTAGTCCGGCCACAGTTTTTCCTCCATTTTTATTTGCTAGGCTATCGAGATTATTTTTAATATCCCAATGTGTCTCTACTTAATTCACGTGAGAAGAAAGGTAAAATGAAATAAAAATGAAAAAAAAAGTTTTGTACGAAAAGAACGTGCACGCACGTGCGACATGTCCCATACTATTCGAATTTCACTTGAAACCGCATGTGTGGCTCCCAAGAGTATTGAGGTAGAAAACTCCGTTAATGTCAATTTGAATTCGATGAGAAGATGGATACATCGATGATGGAGATCAATACCGCGTGGCAACGATTCTCAGTGGCAATGTCATGATTTTTTTTTGTCAACTTCTTCTCCCTCGTTGATTTTTCCATTTTATTTTATCTTTTTTAAAGAGAAACACGCACGCACAAGCACGCACAATTTCATAGCAGGGTTGGCTGTATATAAAAGTGGGATGCCGTGTTGGTCAGTTCGAAAACTCGTCGAAATACACAACACGAATCGGCGGCAGAGCTGACGCGTCAGCAAGAAACACAAACCATTGGGTACAAACTTTTGGTTTGTGCCAGCGGGAGGGCACTCGATTGCATTGAAACTGGTCCTCTCATATACACTGGACATTTCTTATAGTACTGAGTGGCAATTTGGCTCTCTCCCGCTAAAAACCTCTAACAATTCAAAACGACGAGACAGCGCATAGAATCATCAACCGATTGTCGATGGATTCTGGACACGAGATTCGCCTCCCTGAGATTCCAATTGTCACAAGGCTGTAACGATTTGTTTATTTCATCTTGGATGACACAGCTGGAGATTTTAATCCCCAACGGAGTATGTACCTATATACTCTTCATAATGTAGCCAACAAAAGCGATTGCTTTGACAATGGGTGGCTATCTTAACGCTCTTGAGAGAAGGACAATAAGCCCGAGTTGATAGTCATTGTTGGGTGTGTAGTGGCCTCCAGGGTATCTCTCTTTGGCGGTTCGGTGTGGTCGCTCGACAGAAAGAGCGAAAGTTTGCGTTGTCCGACATCGTGTCAAGAGCCATTAAATAATTGCACTGGCCCGCCCAGTAGAAATCGATTCCCCTAAAGGTAAATATCACTGGTTGATAAATAATGAAGACATGAAGTTATACATGAGAGAAGTGAAGTTACAATCAATATTGGTCTATTGTCAAATATTTTGTTTGATCCTTAATGATGATGCCGAAGAGGTTTCCTTGAAGAGACAGAGAATGAGGTATGATGGCACGACGACCTTTGAGGTCGATGCTCCTAACCGGCGTCAAAACAAGACCATGCGTTGGTCTCTGGCAATTCGTTCCCACCGTCTAGTTCAATCCATTCTCTACATCTTCCTTTCCTACAGAACTCTCCTCTTTGTCACACTCCCAAGGGGGAAGTCTCCTAACGTAAATTCCTGGAAGCGCATGGAGGCGCAGCGCTGTCTGGCACGGAACCCGGAGAATCGTCGATTCTCTTCATGTGGCTGCCCCTTCTCTCCCCGTAGCCTATAATACAAAACCGACACGTATATATATCGTTTCTATACATAAGAGAATAGGAGGAAGAGGGTAAGGAAGACGATGTAGGCACGAGCAAAGAAGAAGAAACGTGGCAGTTAAAGTCGTGAAACGAGTCAAACCAGAAGTGCATGGTAGGGAGTCCTCGTGGACACACGTTATATGACCACCGAGAGGAAAGAATACCACTTGCTTCTAAGTACCTACGTGATGAGCGATAATAACGCAACACGTATCGATTGTATTACCTATCCTTGCTCTTTGTTCTTCAGTTGTCGATGGGGAAAACCTTCAGCCATTAGGATTCAACCTTTTCCACCTGATCCCTCCAACCAAAACAACTCAACGGCATCTTTCTCGGTCAGATGCCACCGTCAGCCAATGACTTTTTCCATTCCAGAATCAACTTCAATAAATGTTTTATAACAAGTCGATAACGTGATGCTTTGCGCCTACTGGAGACCAGTCTGTTTCCCGGAAACAAGTCGTGGAAGTCAATCTTATTGGAAAACCTGGCTTGTACACCTGTTGCTGCTTTTTTATTTATTTTTCAGCCATCACTTCTTTGTCTTTTACATCGAGTTGAGTTCCATGAGAGCTTCGTCAAAGGTGTCTACCACCCGCGTTCTATTTTATTCTGAATATCTATCTAGTTCGCAAATTTTTTTATGCCATTCAGAGAGGAGATTGATGATGGCAGGAATATTTTGGCTGATAAAGTCACTCAAATTATCGACTATTTAGCTTGTACATTGGGTGGAAAAGATGGTGAAAAAATTATCGAGTGATTTACTCAAGAGAATGCGGCACATTGTCGCGTACGGGTCGTGCGATATGCAGTTCTTTGGCTAATGATATACCGTTTAATTGGCCTCATTCCTCATTCCCGCGGCGGATCTTACCGTACGATGGAGAGTGCGTCGAGTGGCAAAAATAGATGGCCGCACCGCATGCACATCCGCTCTTCAACCTATCTACCGAGTAGGTATTAACAAACGATAGAGGATATCTTCATATTTTTGAGTGAGGGTAATGTATTACAACATTACTATCATCTCGTAGCAAGAATAAGTCCCTCGTAATTACGCTGATGGTTATGTTGAATGCAGAATGGTGGATGTGATGATAAATATGAATTTGTAGTAGACGGTGAAGAAGGATAAATGCGGTGGGCACAACTACATGCCATAGAATCGAAAAGAAATAAGAAGAGGAAGGACCAGTGGGAGCTAACGCAAAGTTTTTCGATTAAAACCCGTGATTTTGCTCATTGCAACTGTATCCTTCTTGTCAGTGAGAGAGAGCAAGATGGTGGAGTCCCGGGATTCCAGGAGCATCCATCAGGCCTCGTCAAACCAGCCGACGACACATCAGCGGATCGGCATTTCATTGGCGACATCGAATGATAGGAGGCGAATGAAGGGGGTAAAAAAAAGACTTCTCTCCTTGCTCAAGTAAAACCTTCACCCACCTCGGTTGCTGGGCATTTGGTTGGCATCTTCTGGTCTCTTGCCGGGAGTAGATGCTCCCTGGAAGATGGCGCACGGCGGGAGTCAACTATAGAGTTGGTACTCACGGCTTGTAAGAACCTAGTAAAAATACACCGGCACAATCAATTGACGTATCGTTGTAGACGCAGTAAATATTCTCATCGTGGATGAGGTGCTCGTCAGCAGTTCGGTGGGTATCGGTGGTTTGCCATGTCCCCACACCGGCACGTGAACGTGGAGCCCTCCGAGTCCTGATTGTTACCACTGCTCTCATGTCAAAACTAACGACATTCTTCAACGTGTATTCTTTATTTGCTGATCTTGTTTCAACCTGCGTTGTCTTCTCATCTGCCCATTGGCGCATCATTTGATCAACAATTTGATTCACCAAGGTGGCATCACGATTTGGTCAACTGCGTCAACAAACCTACATAATAACGATAGTGAGGTCGAGTCGTGAGATCAAGGATAAAACATTCGTGACCCTTTCATTGCCTATTGTTCGGCTGGCATCAACAATTTGGCGTTTGTTTTGCAACGGGCAACAGGGGATTATTGAGGCGGATGCACAGCATTAAGGAGTGGTTCTTATTTTATAATACAACCTACAATTCATACATTTAATGACAACATCAGGTGAATTGTTTTGTAGTTCTTCACCGAGTGACTCTCAAATATCATTCCCTCTCACTTTTACCGAGTCATTGTTTTTACCTGACTCCTTTTTTTATTAAAACCATATTGCTGTCTGTCAGAGTCTCGAGGTATCCAGCTTGTATGCCCTCTCATGTGATGAAAACGATTGTGATAGCCCAGGCGTAATTGTACTAACTGCTTGATGACCGGTAAATTGATGATAATTGCACTTCGCGGGTGCGGTATACAGGTGCTCCATCATTCGTTGGCTGTGGAGTGGTGTGTACTGTATTTTGCCGCCCTAGTAGAACCTTGACTAGTTATGAGAAAGTCGAGCACACCGAGGGGTGTGGAAGGAATAATAGGTAACAGTAGATCCACTGGGCTTGAAGTGAAACTCAAGTGATACAAAAACAAACTTTCGCACGGTTTGTTAATGTCTACTTTGATTTTTACCAGTGGATGTACGTGTGAGAAACTAAAGTACATCATTGCTCTGACACCATCCCAGTCAAGATGACATTGTCTAATTTCTTTTTGCTGTTATTTCCTTTTGTCCACTTTTTACCCGTTTAATGCTCCAGGAGTATGATCCAATCCAGACGGCATAGCACCAGGTTAGTTGCCTCTCGAAGCACGTCCTTACCGAGTACCAGGAATCCAGTCACATACCCAGGCATGTGTTCTTTGCTTACCCTCCTTTTTTTTTCATTTATTCTTTTGTGTATCAGTTATATTTTTGGATAAATATTTCGGGGTCATGACGAGAAATCCTCTCGGAATCTCTGCATTACCCATCCAGAATTGCATTAAACAATGTCCAGAAGAGAACGTAAATCGCCGAGTGAGTTTTTTCAACCCTCGATGGATAACGAAGAGAAGGACAATAAGAGGATGTGGTTTCACTTGCAAATCGATTCCTAATCTACATGACTCGCTTTCTTCGATGTTTTATCATTATTCCTGTTACAATCCGCTTCTCCCTCATGCGATTCGTGCGCAGCTCGTTAGTTTTTCTCAACGACCCCCACATTTTTTCCATAATTCAAATTGCAATTGTAAAAAAACACAGTTAATTCGTATAAATTTATAGAACGATCAATCTAATTCAATGTTCCCTGGATCATCAATAATTGTCCATCGCCTCATTATGCCTCATTCGGTGATTATTTGTATCTGTCCTGACCACCGTGACATCAGGCGGACATTGAAGACGGACTTGAAATTTATTCACTCGTTTGCTTCTTCCTCGTAATTATTCATTCGCCTCAATAGCCTCAATAGTGTAAAGAGGCATTACCTCACTTGATGAATAGTTTTTACGTTGAATAATGCGCGTGCCCTAACCGAAAATTCAAATACAATCGGCGACAATGGTGAAATTGTTTGGTAATTATTTGTCATACTCGAAATACTGCTAGTTCATGATCGCCATGATTCTTATGATTTAAACTGCATTGAAGATTTGATTCGTCTGTACACAGATAGCCTTGTACGAGTCTTTAATCGTCAATTTGGCCATCTTACAAAATCTTGTTTCGTTTCACGTACGCTTGTGTGCTTGAGGTATAAAAAGACATGGAAGAGTATGGTCCACTTTCTCCCACTGGACTCTCCTGTAAAATATATATAACATTTTGAGGGGGAAAGTTTTTGGTGAGTGGCTTTTTTTCGTTTATCAAATTTCTTTGGTTTGTCAAGATGATTGAGCTCATCTAGGAATGGAAGCTGGAGGTGAGGTGAATATGTGTGGTTCGTAAGAATCGGGGAATTACGGTTGGAAATTAATTGAAGCCTCGTCATCTTCATGCGGGCTTCGTTTTCTGCATCATTAGCAGCAGTTTCGTGTAATCAACAAAAGTAGGTATTCAACGATGGCCCGGCCAACTCAAAGACGGCATCATCTGGGTCATGAACAACGACACGGGGGGAAAGACGACGAGAGGATCTGCCACTCCTCTGCTACCTTCTCAATTGCATAAACGGGACAACAGTACCTCGGAATTTTCAATGCAGTCCACTGAACAAAAATATTTTTTTTATTTTCTTAACAGATGAGGTTTTTTTGCGAGGTACACGAGAAAAAAAATTCTTTCATCAAGAATATTTACTAATCACAAGAAAATATGTTTGGCATTAGTAAATCTCATGGGAGTAGTTAGACAGTACTTGGCAGATTTACTGGTGAGAATGAATATATTTAGCGAAAGAAAATTTTTTTCTTGAGCCGTTATTTTCAGGTACTCCTGCTTCAATTTTAAAAATGAGAATTATGTGAAAATGCAGAATTATTATTTAATAATTAACTAGGAACAATTTCAAATGAGTACAACAATCACGACTTTGAAAAATCTGGAAAAAAATGAAAGATGGTTCATTATATTTTTGTGAACTACAGAATATCAATTCCTGGCTGAAATATATTTTCTTCTCAGTGTGAATCTATTTTTTTTTTTTTTTTGGCAATTCCTACCGCAATTCTTTGAGTTCTTGCTTTTCAATTCAAACTACCCACACAACAAAAATTATATTTTGAAACATAGTTTCAAAAATAACTCAAATCACCAAGTTATGTAACAAAAATATATGGCATATAGGTTTTGCATGTATTATATAAATTGCAGAAATATCTATAATTAATGTAATATCGTATATACCTTTCACATATTTCTTCCTCCAGATTTATATTTCTTCAAATTGAATTTCCCAATTTTTAGAATCAAAATAATTCAATATATAATTGAGTCCAAATATATAATTTGTATATGCTATGTGTATATATGCGCAATATATAATTCCATGAACTATATTCATATTATTGAAAAATATTTAATCAATTTTCAACTGCATCGGAGGCGTCACTACCTCCTATTAAATTATTCGCATATAGTCCAAATTCTCCGAAAAATTAAAGACCTTTCCAGAGTAATTCCATCTGATCCCCCCGTAACCCAAATGACGTCATACTGTCGACAATATCCGAATATTCCTCACACGAGAGTGCCGTGACCGAATTGTTTTTGTTGTTATTTTTTTTTTCTGTTAACTATCTCATTGTCGAACGTTGCGACGAATTTATCAAAGGAGAATGGCGCGAGAGAGAGAGGAGCTGGAGTTAGTCCATCCTAAGTCACTATGGGCAGAGCTGGGGACTTCTCGACCACCTTGGACAGAATCTCTTCTTCTCTGTAGTATATCCACATGTCTGTGGGAGACTCACTGGTGAGTCACATTTTCTGTGGCCCCTGGGGCACCGTAAATCCGCGCGCTCACTCTGGCGCCAGTGTTGCGCAACACCCCAACCCCTTCGCTAGTGCAAAATACGTAACGTACGTGCACTTGCCAGAAAAAAAATCAATTTTTAATCATTGATGTATTTAAAGCTACTTCAAAGATAATTTAAATCTATTGACAATAATTTTCGGCTAACTGCTTTTCGAAAAGTTGATAGAAAAAATTTGTAAAAATAGTGTTCGATTTCTGGGTTTTCAAAATTACAAAATTATTTCAAATACAAAATTCGAATACACTCTTATTAAGTTTTTTTATCTTCAGATTTAGGAGATGTTCATTGCATTATTGTTGTAGGGCTTCTGTCATATTGAAAGAAAGAGGGGAATCCCCAAGTAGAAATTTTGTCAGGCGTCTCATAAGACTGGATTGGAATGTAAAGCCCTCGTAGGTTACCTGATGAGGTCGTGATCAGGTCTTGACTGCAATGTTGAGCTGAAGTCCTTATCCGGCTAGTATTATCAGGTCTTTAAATGGTTTACTTTGCCCTTACGATAACCAGATGAGGGTTTAATCAGTTTCGAGTCAGGCAAACATCATCAGATGAGCTCCACGATTTCCTGATCAGGACCTTGAAAACGAGAAGTCAGGTCAACCTTAGCACGCAAGCCTGATGGCTACTTACCGAGGTCCTGATCAGGTGTGCACTTGGTAAACCTGAAAGGTGCACCTTATATTTATGACCTTCATATGACCTTTGCAGTTTTCAAAAATGCATCTAGTAGTCACACTGTAAAAAAAAATTATTTTTGCCAAGAATATTTTCTTCCCACAAGTAAATCTGGCGATCACTGTGTAAATACTTCCATAAGACTTACTAATGCCAAATATATTTTCTTGTGGTTAGTAAATATTCTTGGGTAAAGAAAATTTTTTTCTCGGTGCAGAGACGGTCAAGGGAAAAATCAAGGATTGGAGGAATGGAGGGGAATTCTATTGCCCTCAAGAGTTAATTTTAATCCTGAGCCGCACCAGCAACCGTTTTTTGGTTTAATTGATACCGAGTATTCATTCTGTGAAGTACCTCTTGACGGTCTAGAGTCAAACAAAACTTTGAATAATAATTGGTAGTCTTCAAGACCCTCAAAGTATTTTCTTTATTCATTTATTAGCTGCATACCCCAATAAATGACCGCATTCGAAGTTTAACTATAGTGGACCATTTAAAGCTCTTTTAAAGATAATTAAAGTTATTGCAAAAAAATTTCTGCCAATGTCTCTTTCCGAAGTTGATATAGGAATAATCTACGAAGATGAACGGAATAAAATATCCACCATTCGAAAATTTGAAGGTTGTGTGAAGAAAAAAATCCCTACAATTGTATTTGTGTAAAAAATATGGTGATGTTAGCTTTTTCAGGGAAATGCGTAAAAATTTGATTTCTGTGATGATGAATATTTTTCATCGTTAAAAGGGTTCACCGTGGAGAATTTAAAAAAATTACTCCATGTTCCATATTTTCAACAATTCATTATATTTTTAGTGTTTTTTTATTGCTGACGCATGGTCGATTCAACTTAAATTTTCTTTTAATGTGCTTCAAAATTACTCGTCTCTGTTAATGAACTATCGCAAGCTACCACAAAATGGACGCATTTATAAAAAAAAATCAAAAGAAGAAATCAAAGGAATAATACATAAATGTATTAATAATACATTTTTCTTTTTGTAGTCGAATGAACTACGACAATTTTTCTGTAATTTATTGATGTATAAAAATAGTATCCAGCAGTATTAAAATTATCGAACAAATTTCCATGACTGCGAAATGTCCACATGAATCCTAGAACCAAAAACTTGCTGAATATTCACGTCACATCCCATCCCTTCCATCTTTTATCTCGTACCTCCCAACATTCTCTTCTTAAACTCTCGTTTATCCGAATTACCAGTGTCGGTTGATCGTTACTTGCCATCTTCGAGAGGTACTTTGAGTTATGGCTGTCATTAAACTCCATACCATAGTCTGTCATTTATTCGGGTGTCCGACAACATTGATGTATCTCAGGAAGATCAAGGTTTCCTAGAATCCACTTTGAATACTTCCATTATTCATAGCCATCAATGATATTTCAGGTATAACCAGTGATAATACAGAGTGTTGGAAAAATTTTTCCCCTCATTGTTATAAATTTACAGCAAATAGAAAGAAAGAGAGTACTACAAGCTCCTGTTGGGAGACGCCGCCAGAATTGAACCCGAGGGTTTCGATCGGAGCAACTATAGGTGGCCAGAGACGGTCATAAATTTTGTCCTAACGCAAGGTTTATTACTCGTAATCAAGAAGCCATGAATTCCCCGCAAATTGCCGCTCTACGTTGCACAGTCATCAGCATCAGTATGGTTGTTCCATTTCCTAAGAGCCAGAATGAGGACGATTCAAATATTGATGTATTTTTTGCTGGATTTTGCTGGATCTCCCCCAAAAAACGAATCAAATAATGACGAATCAAAGCTATCAATGCTTTGATCCATCATATTTATTCGTTTTAGAATTATTAAAAAAATGTAAAAGACTCGGCTGGACAATAGTGTGACGTTCTGGAGGCCCATAATCTACGCTTGGTGTACGCGGGGCGACGGTCATTATTTTTACGAGCGATCTGCGCACCGCTCATTATCTTTAAGAGTCGCGTTACACGAACGATCGTTACTCGCGTTACAGGATCATGCAGGAGAGCATTATACTTGCTATGTGGCAGGCGCCGAACCGCAAAGGTTCTTCGACCAAACCTCATGGAGCCTTAAGGAGTCAGGATGCCTTTTCAACCCGCTGTATTGATCATTATCAACTTATAAGTAATTAGTCAGTGGTTTATAAATCTTTGGCGTGACATATTGACGCTATTTCTTTGACAAGCCGAGTCACGGCATCTTCTGAGGCGGGTGCAAACTCAGAAATCTATGATGTCTCATCATAAATTCATCAAAAAGACGCCAAGAGGTCAGGTTGACGCTAATGTATACCTTCTAATAGGTATAAACACACCGGTTTTCCAATTTAATTACAAGTTTCAGTGGTGCAGTACTGCGTGTCATGATTTAATTAACAACCTCGTTATCTATTTGCTGGTGCCATATGAGAAATTATACCTGCTGGTTCACTTATATGTTTTTCGACTGGTTATTTATGTGGATTCTCACTGTTTACATAGATTCTTTTGCAGTTCCAAACTATTAATCGACATTCTATTATTTTACCGCTTTATCATGTCAATGTCTATTTCATTTAATTACAGTGGATAATCGATGATTATGCGCTGGATGATCATTTTTGTTTAGGATTCATCAGGGTTTATCGAGGCGATTTTTATTTTAAAAATTTACTCTCAATGAAATTTATCTTGATGCTTAGTAATCGCGTAACGTAGTAGCAATTCAAACATTTTTGTCAGAAAATCGCAGTAAAAGTTACGTAATACCGAGGAAAAATTACAACTTTTCGCCCAGTTTTCTAAGAATTCCGGAATTGCCAGTACGTTACGCGATTGCTAAGTGTTGGGTTCAATTTTATTGGAAAATATACTGGATTAAAAAATCTAGTGAAACTCCTGAATTTTCTGCAATTTCAGTCATTTTTTTAGATGTAATTAGCAATTAAGCCATTTCTCACTGTGAATTATTAAAAATAATAGGAATTTTGGGAATCATCGATTACTAATTTCCAAGGTACTGACACTGAAAGAAGAAAAGAATGCGCAAAAATTTAGGTGGCAATGAAAATAGTGGAATGAACACTGAAAGCGGAGCATCTGACCGAGAGAAAGTTTTATATTTTATTGTATCCTCAAAATTTTGCCTTCCTGAACGAAAAACCGTAATTTTTCAGGGCAAAATCATTGTTTAACACGCGATGTACTATTTCTATCGAAAGACGTCAGTTCCCTTTTAATTCCGCATTTGTAATGACTATTAATAGAAAATTAGGCGCAAGCGTTTAAACAAATAGATGTTGACCTAAAGAAATATTTGCAATCGTGAACTGTTATTTTTTTCTTTCCAAAATTTCTGTTCTGGAATTGGTCAATAATATTGTCGAGAGAATGAGGGGAATCTTATGATATGACACTAATTAAGTTCTCCAATTAACCATACTATATTATTTCTTAATTTTATTATCAAATGAATGAGTTCAACACTTTCTGATAGTTCTCGTTTCTCTTTTTTTGGCGTTTCACCAGTTTTTTAATTATCACAGAACTACGACGATGGGAATGATTCGCGATATATTTTTAACCTTCACAAAACAAATCTCCGAAAATGCACATTTACTGAACCCCGCGATCTGTCAGATCGGTACTCCATCTGGCCGGCATTTCCTGTTTGTTTGGAGGAATGAATCAATAGCTTTTGTAACTGAACTTCCAAATGATATCTAAAATGGAGAAAGAATAAACAAGGAAGGTATAAATCTTGTACCTAAAACGTTCCATTTCGCGCCATAGCGATAGAAAAAAAACCAGTTCGATACTCCAGAAGCCAAAAGACACTTCCACACTTGTATAAATAGCCATTATTTTGAATTTATTGATAGCTGTTATGTGAAAGTTTTTATAAGCGTCGAGCATCACGGTACCAAGGCTGAAAAATAACAATCCTATTTATCCATGTCTAAGGGAAACTATAATGTTTAAAACAGTCGCTTCAATGTTAAAATTACTCATAATTTATTCTCAGATGTTTTACTCGAATTTATTACACTCATATCTTTATATACTGTTAAACTCCACTCCTTTCTTGATGCAAATTAACCAAATTTATTTGAAATTATGTCATTAACGTAAAATGAAATTGTGCAGCGGAGAATTATCGGCCGAACATTGAAGATGTATTTGGATACGACTTGTGCAATACCGGAGAGAAATTGCAGTTGGTGACCAGCACATAGCCTCTTCTGGACCCATCTCTTCCCGTCAACTCATCTCAAAATAATTACCCAATTTTTGTGACATTATCGAATTACGTCTCCCCTCCTCCCTTCAAACTTTCACTAAAATTCATACGAAAAAATAGCGCATAGCATTGCGAAAATATTAAACTGATTAAATCTAAAATCGAATAGAAAATGACTGGTAATTTCCTCTTCATACACTTGATAATTGCACAATGATGCGAGGCACTTGCGATGGTGGTAAGAAAGTAAGGTGAAAGAGCCGGACCGGTGGGCGCCTTTGGATATTGTGGAAGAACCATCATACACCTACGCCAAGAGATCCTCTCCAATTCCCCAAGTCAACAAGAAAAAATGAATGAAACTGAAATGAGCTTACGAACATAACATTTCATAATCGCCCACATGCTAAATACCAACGAAAATATATTTCATTAAAAAGCACTGGATAGAAAAAAAAAGGACGTTTGAAAATCGTTGAAATTGAATCGGATCGGTTGGGCCGGTAAATCGCGACGTGTCTGCGTTGGCGATCAGATCGATCGATCGACACGCGAGAAATCACACATGTGAAATCTAACCGGGGATCTTTCCGTCGAGGGACTCGCACGAAAGGGTCTCTTCCTACCTCCCTCCTACCAACCTCTTTCCTCTCGCCATCCTCCACCAACTTCAGGACAGCAATCGGCAAAAGATCGGAGATAAACACTCGCGCGGAACGTTCGACAGCAACATCTACTCCTCGTTTGTGCTGATCACGTATACAGTACTTTGGAGAACACGCGTAACAGTTGACTCTTCCAAATCGATGGGGGAAAAAAAGAAGGAAGTAGGGATGTTGTTATAGTTTTTTTTTATACCAAGGACGTCAATGCTGGCTTTACGAATCATTGTAGACATACTTAATTCAAATGAGAAGGAATAAGAAGAAATATCTGACACTCTTTGATTCATTTTGGCGACTGCTGTATACCCAGTAGCAGAATCAATAAAAGAAATATATGTACGGATTGAGGGAGAGTGAGAATCTTTCAGTGCTGCTAATTATGCACCAGTCGTGAATCAAGATTTATCACCCTTCTGTACCTGGTCGCGTGGGTCCCCGGAGGGGAGCGACGGCATTCGATGACGTCCGGTCTTCACACCAATCGTGCAAATCCTCTCTTACGCTTCCAGTGGAAATTTAAATCAGTTTTTAATAAGAAAATTATCAGTAAGAGCTGATCCTGATCAGATTTCAAACAACACTTGTTGGAATCATTGCCTGATTAAGACGTCTTGAATCACGATTGCCAGATCAGTGTCTGATGAAATCTCACTTGATGACCTGAACACCTGATTTGATTCGGATCCTAAATCGATCAAATTCATCCTAACCGTGTCCTATTAAGATTGAGGTCGGGCATTTCCCATGCCATCCTGATCAGGAATAATCAGGCATTGATTCTGTTTTTACTGATCAGGATATGGGCACAGGTACCTGATTCAGATATTCCGTTGCTGAACTGCCCGAGTGGGAATTAAAATCTGTTTTAATGGGAACCTGATGATCAATAAACTTGAGTGCTGATTCGGATCTCTGCCTGATCAAGATACTAGGATCCGTTTTTCTTTATCAGTACTGGTTCTACACATCTGAACCAGTGTCTCATCAAGTCTTTCTGTGCTGTACCTGATCTAATTAGGATCTTAAAGAGTTGAAGGAATCCTTACCATATCCTATCAGGATTAAGATTAGACCATATCTAAACCTGATAATAGGACGTTAGGCTAGTTTGTCCTGTGTTTACTGGCCGGAATAGGATCAGAGGTAACTGCCCCTATCTGATTCAGATAACTTCTCATCTAGGAATCCAGAAATTTTTGACTGAGTTCTCAATAAGAAACTGATAAATAATGCTTCTCATCATTTCTTCGACGCTTGTTTGGACCTAATTTGATCCAAATCCTAGGATTCAGTTTTTTCATTGAGTATTGTATCTACAATTCTTCAAATCTTTCTTATCAAGCCCCACTTATCATTTACTTAGTCCAATGTTGAACCTAAATTTGAATCTGACGTACAACGATCAGACTATCTTCACACGTCTCGATTGATCAGTACAGGATCAAATGCAGCCATTCAATCAAGGAATCCTGAATCAAGGAATAGAATTTAATCTAAGACGATCCAAATCCAGATAAACCGAATAAATTTTCGCTCGGATTATCTCCGCCATCAAATGCAGTAAATAAATAAATAATCGCCATCAAATCCAAACACAATCATGCATATCTTCGAAACCTTTATGTGCATTGTGAAATTATGAATGTGCGATTGAATTTATTTGACTCCGAGAGAATTTGTTGAAAATTGCTGAAAAATAATAATTCGCGCGAGATGTTTTTCTTTGGTTCTATGGCAGTTTCGTGGAATGGCAATAAAAGAGTGCATTATTTATATTACTGAATCGTGGGGTCTTGGGGGTTACATCCAACAAGCAGATAAACAATCTCCCACGTGTCAGGATCGATGCTAATGAAGGAACCGTTGGTGAAGGTTTCCCAACATCACGCCGCGCGTTATTTCTTACGCGTGGGCAAGCACAGGCGCGTGCCTGTATTAACCAACTTGTAAAGTAAGAGAGATATTGTTTTTCTCTTCCGGCCGGAATCACGTTTTGTCAATTTAAGTGGTTCTGCTTAGTTGGGTGCCATCATTTCGTCATTTCTAATTCTTCATCTTCATTCGTTCCAATACATTGTTATATCCAATAGCAAAAGAGATTTATTCACAATCGGGAGGGTTTATTAATTACAATGTAATTCTCAGATGCACTCTGTTGGAATATTTGAGGACAGATCCTCCATTGTTGTACAAAAACCATTCGACAAAGATTTATGACATACTGGCAAAATAGTCACAGAAAAGGGACTAGTTTGCAATCGTTTCATTTTTCATTTTCTAGAACGGTTTAATGCTAAGCATATGGTGAAATTTGAAAAAGGATTGTATTCTTTTGTGTTATAAACCTTAACATTTATTCTTATTTTTCATTTATAATTCTTGTCTCCATGGCCAGTCTCAGTCTCTTGACAACTCTCCTCTAGTGAAGAAGTTCCTTCCTCGTGTTAATAAAGAATAGTTTATCGAAATATTAAACGGCTTCTTAAAAATTATTTATTCATTTGCACCAATATTCCAATACATTCAGATTCTCTTGCACCGAAGCTCTGAAGAAAATCTATACAATGTTAATTTAAAAGACAGTGTTGAAAAAATAGAGTACAAACTTTTACCATTGCCATTAGTTATGCAAATTATGATTTTTTTTGCAAATCGATTTTATGGATTCGATTTTTATATCGCACATACATTTCTCTATTGTTTTCTCTCATCTTGCAGAACTTTTCAAGACACCTGAAAGTATTAAAAAAAAAGAAATTCGCAGAGATTCCTTCGTCACCTAATAAAATACAGAAACGAGTCTACGATTCGAAAAAACTTGAAAAAAATGTTCATCACAATTATCTGATGATCTATGAATTTTCAAGAGAATTTAACACCGACATTTATTTATTTATTTTTTGTTTTTTTTTTCAAGGAAATTCTGATTTGTCAATGACAAGCTGTCCTGAAACTGCAGTGGATTGCAACACTACAAAAATTTTCGGAATTTGGCACGGAAAATTCAAACAATAATTTTCAACGGCATAGAAAAAAAAAGTGTCTTCTATACGCGTACGCATCTGGGGTACGCGTGGGCATTTCTCACCAGCACGCACACCAATCCAATGACTCCTTGCTATGTTACGCCTCCACGCGTGACGTCAGGCATCACCCTATTCCAATTGAAATTCAAAAATCATGAGGAATGAAAAATGTTCCTCCATAAATTACTTGTTTCAGGGAATTAAAAATCAATCTTCTGCGTCTACTCATGGTGATTGATTTTTAAGTACGCGGTGACAAAATTACATTTGAAATTTCAAATGAAAAACTTTGTCAGTTTTTACCAACGACAAAGGAACATGAACTTTCTTTTCAATCGCTACTTGACGAATCAATCAATTCCTTGAATACTCAAGTAATTTTCCATTTTCGGTTCATTACCCAAGAGAAAAGGTACTCCATTTTTTTGGGTCTAAATCTGGTCGAGGTCCAATCCTGTTCAGGATTCTCTGGTGGGAATTCGTGAATGAGAACTCCGTCAGATTTATAACAGGGCATTTGAGTCCGGTCTGACTCAGTTGCTTCTGAGTCTACTCTGATTTATTAAAATGTGTTCAATCAGCCTGATCATTTAAAATCCAACTTCGATCAAGTACTGATCAGAGCAATCCGGTCAGCCACTGATCAGGGAGTTAGGATCCCATAACTGAACCAAACAATTAAATTATGGTACTTTAAGCAGGGATTATTAAAAGTGTTCCTGATCAGATTCCAATCTAGACTGTCTGACCTTAATCCGGGTAGGATAGACCAGCGAGCTTTTGATCAGTTCCAAATCAAGTACTGACCATTAAGATTTGCATAATCCCTGATCAGGGAATCAGGATCCTGTAACTGAACAACGAGTCAAATCCTAGTACTTCATGGTTAATACTTCGTAACTGAAAGTTTTCCTTATAAGATTCGAATCTTCAATACCCGACCTCATCCCTGCTAGAATCCAGGGAATTCTTTCTTAATTCAGGATCCAACCTCGATCAAAGACAGACTCGAATGATTTGCTCAGTCACTAATCAGAGAATAAAGATTCCGTACTCAATCAACCGATGAAAACCATTCCTCAACGTCCTAATGCTTTTCCGGCCAAATGACATACATTGTTTTCCGTCCCCAGGTCCAGCTAACGTTTCTTTCAGGCCTAGGCCTTAAAGCAGCACTCACCAAGCCCAAGTGACAAAAAGTGTACACTAATGCTGGTAATACGTGTATCAGGCATCATTGGACTGGTCAGGATCAGGATCAGCTTGTACCGATGAGTTTCTTATTGAAAAGAGATTTGAATTTACAGTCGGGTAATGGAGTAATGGGAATCATTTAATGGATATAAAAGTGGTAAATGCGTGCGACCGGTAGCGGGCGATTAGAGAGCGAGTCAAGTTGCGTGGTACTGCGTCATCTCACGGGTTGGCGTAACTAGCCAAGCGTGTCGGTGTTTGCCTCTCTTGCCCTGAGACACGCGACCCACACAGAATGGCGCGCGCGCAAGATGCCTCTCTCTGACTCTATCTTTCTCTCTCCCTCACTCTTTCTCCTCCTATGCCCCACCATTTTATTCCAAACCACTTAAACACGCTGTCACTCTCTGGCAAATAGGTAAGGCTAAGCCACACAAATGCAGTAAGAGCTTGTTGCTGATCATGTGGCTGTGTTCTGCTCATGTCGTTAACAGTATCAAGTTGAAAAAGTTGGATAAAGGGGTTGGAGGGAGAAGGACAGTGAGATAAGATACGACACAGCTGATACGCCTTCGTAGAGCGATTACGCGATGTGCTGAAGTATACACACCGAGATGGCTGATGATGTCATTTCTAACTATAAGGTATTTCCCCTTCTCTTTTTGAGACAGCCAAGTGCAACGCCAGAATGCTACAGCCTTTAGGCGCCGTGGGCGCAACTCTTCGTTGGACCCAGTCCTTTTTTTTTGCCTCAGCACTTCTTCCTTGTCGTTTTCAAGGTTTTTGATCAGATATAATTGAATGGGATGGTTAGGTTTTCTTGGAACATTGTAGGAATTCAACAGGATATTCAGATTCGTCTGACAAAAGGGAATGATCAGTGGAACCTGATTTTGATCAGTGTTGGATCAGATTTGTAACGCTTGTATGGATTCGTGTTCGATTCGAGTATCAGCATCTAATCTTTTTTATCGGTTCTAATCAATGTTTCAGGGTCTGTCCTCATCAGTCATACATCAGCTGACATGTAATGGAAACAACAGTTGAAATCCGCTTCACGTCGATTTTTTGTATAACGAGAGAACGTCGGGTATCAAACGATTTCTGTAAGAGAGTTACGACTTTGTAATCTCGCGCCACTTTAGGCGGACCAATAAGGAATCGTGGCTTCATGATTTCGAGATTTTCGAGATAATCGATTGTGTCGAGCGTGTCCCTTTTAGATTAGGATCATGTGTAACTTTACCGGGCTTGACTGGTCAAATTAAAATTGAAAACACACATACTTTCATTATAAATTATGAAATTCAATAATAAATCAATTAATGCATTCCTTGTTCGTAGAAATGGCAGTAGATCCACTTGAAGTCCAATCAACAGTTGATTCAGTCATCATAAACTTCGACTCATCGAATGATTTCTGTTGAAAACCTGATCAATTTTCCATTTAGGCCATCGCGTTCAAGAATCATCAGATACTCAGATCTGATTTTGATCACGTAGGCATGATCTCAGTTCGCAGTCACAGTCTGAACCCGATCGACTTTATTTTCAATTTACAACACTTGACTTTCATTTCAACGAGAATAATTGATGAATAAATGATAAGGTTCGGATCCGGTAGACTTGATCTTAATTTTAATCAAACATCTACGCTCAATACATATGGTTGCGTATCTCCCTTCGAATTATAATCTCCGTTACTAATGATCTGAAGGAAGCCCTTGGTTATGACTGTCTTGTCCTGGATCGTCTATTATTCTAAAAAAGTGATCCTTCTCAAGACACTTGTTCTTGTCTTTGAAGAATTAATAAACCGCCTCATTTATTTATAAACAACTGTATTGTGTCTTTCTTCAACAATCTCTACAATATCAAATGCATTCACCCATATTCCGGTCAAAAATGCGGTAGGTCATATCTAGAGGAGGCCGGGGCATTCGTCATGCCCAAATTTCTTCTTTCCGACCCATTTTTCAACCCTGAAACGATTAACTCGCGTCTCTAATATACTGGAGTTGGGAGCACAATGAGGTACTCCTAAACTGAAAATGAATTGGAATTTTATTTCATTTATTGTTTTACTTTTAACTGTCCGAAAGGTAGTGAAAAAAGAGTTTTCAATCAAGACACAGGAGCGAATGTAGTAGTAGTTTAATCTGGGGCACGATGGGATACTAGAAAAAATGAAAAGAAAATTGAAAGAAAGGAATGAAAGTGACTTTCAATTTTTTTAAATTGACGTTTCCGTGAATAATTGACATTTTATCCAAATTTTATTTCAAACTACAGTATCCCATTGTGCCCCAGTTGTTTTCAATTACAAGAAATCATCTACCAGATGGATATATAATTTTCTGGGTGAAATTCTACATTATAACAAATCAAGAAATGGTTTTTGTTTTTTTTCACCTTTGATTTTTTTATTTTTGAGCTCTTTAGCGTTATGAATCTTTTAAAGGGTGCGAAATGATTTATTTCAGGTGCTGTGGTCTCAATGTACTAAAATCGGTTTTTCAGAATTTCGGATATCTTCGGGGTACTCCATCGTCTCCTCTAACTATTTGCATAGACATGTTTTGTGTGAGGGTTAACGATTTGAAAAACTATCAGCAATCGTTAGTTGGACCCCGCCCAACATAAATATTTGACAGCCATCCCGTCCAGGAAGTCTAACAAATAATCCTAACAATAATATCAGTAAAATGGGAAATATAAAAGTGAGGCATTGAATTGACCATTTGGTTTGACGTATAGTTAACCAACAAGCGAGATATACGGTGTTGTGGGTCATGGGTTAAGTGGTGACTGGAGTGCGATGCAAGAGTCTAGTTTGTCTTGTTATGTTCACCTACCTCTGGAGAAGATGCCTGTTACGCTATCCAGGTGCGTATGTACCGGTGGTATTGCGCGTACATCGCACAAGGATTTTCTCTTAGTTTCTGTTGCGTCGTGGCCAGCGTGCGGATTTACCTCCTGTCTCTCTCTTTATTTTTTTTTTTTCTATGGACCCCATGTGTGGGTGCGCCCCAAGGACCTCGCAACTGGTCACGCGTCGGGGTTTGCCCACGTTATCCTAACCATCGGCGCGATTGGGAAGAGGCTGGAGAGAGAAAAAGATGAATAAAAAAAGAGTCGCCCCGATCAACGCACGCGCTCACAAACACGAGGAGAACAGTCTCATCGGTATTATACCGGTGAATCTGTGTGGAACGTTTGTAAGCGCAATTTATAATCATACGAGTTCAATGTAACGTGTGGGACGGTGCTAAAGAACAAAGGGGTATAGTCTTCTGCGCTTAACCCTCGGAGATCGGTTGTATTTAAGATATTGCCCCACGCCGCGTAGAAAAATCGCTGAATAACGATTTGAGTAGTGGTGCCGGTCGGATTAAACTTTCAGATAAAAATTGACATTTTAGGAAATTGTCTTTTCATTTTTAGGATAATGATACTGATGTCAAAGTGACATGATCACATTTTTCATTCGTTTCATACTATTGGAAAATTGCCGAGGGGTTATTCGTTGGCGAATATCGTTACACAATGATTTTACATTTTTTATTTCAATTATAAGATTCAAGATTAATCATGAAGTTAAATGTTACAATGGCGGAAATGGTTATCAATGTGGGAATCCTTTGAGGACGAGAGTCAATAATTTCATATGATTTCAATTCGTCATTGAAATCCCATGACTTCAATTATTTCAGGACTGATTTCATGTGATTTCAATCCAGAGTGATACAGCGATTTCACGAATGAATAGCCCCTCGAATTTTGCATTTCAAGTAAAATAAATCATTTAATTTCTTTAATATTCTGGTAATTCTCTATTTGCAGGGGAATATGGCAATGAAAAACCATTAAAATTGTTTAAATCCAAACAATAATTTCCTTCAATGTTCAGTTTATTGAAAATTCAATTGAACTTATTGTTGAATTTTCACTATGAGCATTGAAATCTACACTCTCATCAACAAATCAACTATTATTTAACATAAAAACCACAATTATTAAATTATCAAATATTATTAAATATTAACAATATTATTAATTATCATTCACTTATGATTAGATCCATGATTATTTGACATATATTCGATGAAATCCCAATTTCGTCGAATTTTTAAGATTTTTAAGAAGAAATTTAGTAAACATTTTAAATTAAAATTAAATCCTCATCTAACTGAAGATTCAGATGAATTTGTGACTGAAATTTCCAGAAATCTTAAACAGTACAGATGTTTTCCTTAAACCATGATGTGTCCAAAATAAATTCCCATTCGGTGTCGACAGGTTCAACATTTCAAAAAAGGCTCAGATCAGATCAATTGGGTTTTCGACTAGTCAAGAATTTCTATTGCGTTCTATCAGAGGAATCAGATACTTTGGATCCGAATTAAAAGAGAAATACCGAGACTAATATCACTAGCTTTGACTGGGTATAGAATATAATTAAAGGGGATTAAGCCATTTCAGGTCCATATAATCCACTCAGAAAGTGACTAAGTCGATATCTAACGGATCTGACCAGAGAATCCTGACCAACACTGGATTTCAAACTGATTTACACTCATGTAATCTGACCGCGATATCTACTCTGAATCTAATTCATTACAGATTCGATCGAATTCCGATTGCCAATCAATTCACTTTATAATCATGTCCTCCATTTTATAAAATTAAATGTTTTTTATTGAATGTTCATTGTCTTTTGTAACTGAAACAAAATTCGATTCAATTTGAATGATCTCATGGCTGACATGGACATTCGAAAACTTCTGATAGATCCATTAGTTCTTAAGTATCAGTATCAAATAATAATTATATAAATTTATCAGACAATACACTGCAGTTATGAAATATTATTTGATAAATGTCGTGAGATAAGTTGAGATTATCACCCTCCCCCTGAAAGATGGAATAGCGATTATTACACTTGGTATTACACCTTCTCGCTTCAGTCGACAGCTCAACTTCTTGAAACTTTTAGCTTCCGGACGTCCGATCATATCGGTATGTTAGCGCGTGTGGGCGGTAACACGCCGTGAGTGTACTCCAACTCTCAAGTGTCCCAGAAAACGTAATCGACGATCGTACCTCCAAACCCGCTTTACCACCGCGCCGCGACCAGTTCTCCTTACAGCAAAATGTGTTGCGAGGAAGTCCTCAAGCGCCACCTCCAACTTGCACCGTGTGTAGATCAAATCTTGATCCGCATTTCGAAATTCCTTTTTGAAAGTATTACACAGCCGGTTTGAAGTTATAACTGTGTCAAATATTTTTCACTCGAGGACACCCGAGTGCAAATTCAAATCAAGTTTTAATGAGAAGCTGATCAGTAAAACCTCATCCTGATCAATCCTGAATCTATTCCTAACGCATCTTTTGACCATGCGCGGTCAGAACTTTTTTTTTCTTTTCGGTACTGCATCCTTGATCTTGAAACTTCTTGATCAGTGTTTAGTCAAGTCTTTTCGATCAGTATCTTATATAAATCCTATCAGTCATGAGAACAGCGATTTCCAATCCAAATTTGACCAGGAATTGTCCCCGGAATTATCAGGACAATCGCACATATTTTTACTGATCAGAATAAGATCAGAGGTACTTGAGTACTCGATTTACAGGACTTGGATGTCCTGTTCTAGAACTGATTGAATCATTATCCGGCAATTCTAATCACACAATTTCTACTCAAGTCACTACTCAGTAGGAATTCAGATCAATTTTGAATCCAATCCTGATAGGGATTCGAAACACTTGCCATCAATCCTGATAAAGTGTGGTTAGAAATTGGTGATCAGTTTCTAAACCGATTGAAGACCGGACCTGATCAGGCACTGATTAGGAAGTTTGGATTGAGCACTGAAGGAAAAAAGGGAATGCTAGTATTTTGATCACGGATGAATCCAGGCAAACGTCAAAGAACTTATCATCTGACCTGAATATCTGAACTAAATCTCCGATTGGATCTAGTATTTCATCATGCACTATCAGGATTGAGTTCAGGCAGTGAAGATCAGAACCTGACTAGTAATTATCAGGTTAATATGATATATTTCAACTGATCAGGATTGGATCAGACATGATTGAGTGATACCGCAGCGATGTATTCGGATAGATCCAGAAGTAACTGGATCCTTATCCAGGAATTCCGATCGAGTCCTGACCAGGATCGAGTTTAAACCTGATCTAAATCTATACAATCTGGGGAAATTTCCATTCGGAAAATATTAACTCACACCATTCGAATGGGATAGTTATCGAATCGGAAAATTAACGAAGATGAGGAAGAAGTTAGAGGAGATTCTCCAGGATAACTGCGTAATGCTGGAAAAAAAAATGTGGTGACACTCTTGGGGATGAGGGGGAGAGGACAGAGGGTGGTAGAGGAGGAGAAGTAATGGAGGAGGAGGAAGAGGATGAGAAAGAGCCAAAGTATCTGGTACATGCCAACGACATTCCCGAGTCCCGCCGCAGTTTTTCACAGCGAAGGTAGAACCTTGATTAACCCTCAGTACTCCTGATAAATGATAAATAATCGATAATCAAAGATTGATAAGGCTTTTGTTTTTCACCTGAAGAAGCGTGTGAACTTTGCTTTCTCATTCGTACGAGTTCACACACTAGTTCTTATTGTGATGAATAGTACCAGCAATATTTATCCTGGATGAAAACTATCCACACGTGTCCAGGGTAAAAATAACCAGCTGTAGAGAAAAAAGTGATTTGAATAGTCATGAAAAATTCACAAAGGTAAATAGGCTGATTATCAATCAATCGTCATGATTATTTATCAAATCTCTTTCTCCATATTCTACCTGAAGAGAAGTGAGAAGGAATGTGGAATCAGAAAATAAAGAGACGGCGGGTAGTAGTCAAGTACTACCATCGAACAGAAGAAACGGAGATTTATTTGCTCGAATTTCATTGAGCCAAAGAGCGCGCGCGCATCACACACACATCGACACATATGAGCGGACACACACACACACGGGGTCTCTAACCGCAAATGCAATTCCCCGGAATGCATTTTGTATTCGATTCCTCTTCTTCCGATTCTTTTTCGAATATATATACCACAAGGCGCTTGGTGGGCACGAGCGGAAAGGGTACGAAAGAGGACGACGGGTATCGATCGAGAAGACGAGAAGAAATGCATTGCATACACTACGGTGTTATTGTTTTCGTGGCTCTCCCCCGAAAACCCGTTGGCTTTTTGTCAAGGTGAAGCTGCCACGGACGAGCGCCGGTTACACAGAGAAACACCGCGGATGAGATCGCGGGTAACTTTGGCGCGACTACGGGGAGCCGAAGAGGTTTCCCTCACCACAAATGTCGACGACCTGAAAACGTCGCGGCAGACTCCAACTACTCCGATGATCCCTGGGGGATTCAGGGGAAGAAATAAGGGAGGAGTGAGGATTTCATTAGATCATCATGACATTTCGTTTTTAATCGGTTAAACGTCAAGATAAAATTAACTCCATCACTCGACTCTCCTCAATTTTACGCGACAAACTTACCTCAAGACAAGTAAATAGTCAACATTTATACGTCGGGATCTGCACACAGTGAATGATAACAATGTTCGGTAACTATTAGTGTGTACTGATAAAAGATTTAGGTTAGATGAACATGATATATTCGGTTGAACCCTTTTTTCGAAATTCGTTCATCGGAATCGGGTATTCAGTCATAAATGTAATAATTAATAGTTTGTTCAACTGTTATTCAACTGGTGCTATTTAACTATGTCATTAGGTAATAGTTACCAAGCCTGTGTGACTGTAACCTAATCTTTAGACATCGCAATGGTTACTATGGGGCAAGGTAAACATTCTCGATGATAACAGACACTATGACCTAGTACATGGTAATGTTTACCATGTTAATATAGTTATGGTACATCGACGTGATAGTGACCACATTACTATGATATCTTGTCAAACGAAGGATTGCTGTGTCGATTCAGTAATCATTATTATGCTGATACATGTGACCATTACTATGTGACATGGTAAAAACAAAGAACAACTATTACTATTACTGACGAAACATGCTAATCATTACCATAGAACCTAAGAAGCATTATCTTGTGACGCGCAGTAAATATTACCATGTAATAGTATTTACTCAGTGACGTAAAGGGAATAACTATCTTGAGTCCATTGGAAACTCTGTTACTATGTTACTATGTGTACTGAATAGACAAGTACGAAGTGGTAGATGAAAGAGCCGAAAATTGCACTGTCTGTCATTGAGTTGAATAACAAATGTCTGCTGGTCCTTTCAACAATCAATAATAATATAAAATAACTGGAAAACCCCCTGACTGTATTCCGTCTACTCACTGGTATTTTGAAAGCAGTGCATTTGACACTGACGAGTGTAGCATTCGCGTCAAGTTCTCTCAGTAATGATGATTCACTACGATTGATTTACAACCATCGTGTAAACGTTGATACTGATTGACCGTTTGTTCACGTTCTGCAGTACACGGTTTCACCTAACCCATCAGCAAGAGACGCTAATAATCCATTGGGTCAAGGTAAAATCTCACGACTCGATGGACAACCCGATGAGATCCCTTTGGATGTCATCATGATAGCCGATGGAGGTGATAAAACCCGGAACCGTCTCACAGATACTCCCAACCGATTCACGACTCGTTTACGCGAAAATTGCGGGACATGCGTTACCGATTGGTGATATTTAACAATAAATATGGGACGATGTGAAATGAGAAGTGAGACTCATCATTCTGCTTTATAAAGTTGAATAAAGTTGATATGACAAAATTGAAGATACTTCTCTCTCTGGGCCTCACCTCCCTTTAGGGCCCGCCGTATCTCACTGTGTTTGAGCAATCCAATGCCAACTCGTGTTTTCTTACCGTAATATATAAGTATGGAGACAGGTTTTGTGTACCTATATACACTTCTGCAGTTCGTGGGGTCCGAAAGTCTCGTGAGAGACAAACCCCGCAGGTCTCTTTTCCCCTCATCGTTCTCTTTCTGTGGAGGACGCGAAGAGGGCCCTCCTAACCATTGCATCGATTTCTCGATCTTGAAGGCAAGGCACGCGTCTCGCCCGCCCGTAGAATGTCGTCGTAACGAGGTCTCCTCTCCCCCTCAGCCCCTCAGCC
>NW_011887743.1:418670-432676 GCF_000806365.1 Fopius arisanus | reverse complement strand
ACAAAAAGATGTATAGATGATCAAAAGAGATGATGGCACCTGAAATCGATTGAGAGGAACGAAATAATATGAATTCCGAATTAAACTAAAATTATGTAAATTACAATTTGACAATCTTCTGTCACCATCTAGCAAGGGCTAATTAATCCTTATTATGAAAGTAGAAACACAAAAATGAAGTTTGCCCGAGTCGAAATATCTCGAAACGCGTAAGACTAATGCCTCATTGGTCGAGTCGAACCGCCAAATTCAAATTCGGCGCATGGAGTGCGCAGTAGGTCTCATGTACATTTCAAATCACAATCATGTCACGGGCCACACGGAACCAAAATAACAACAGAAATTGTTCGATAATATTGATTAACACGTGTTATTTTTGTTTCAGAGTCTAGCCACAGGTTGGACAGCGGCTCCCCATTCTGGAGGATACAGTTGGATCAGGACCTCCTGGACACTATAAGCGCTATTTACCCCGAGTGGTTCAAGGATTACACGAACAACAGAACCACCGCATCATCATCAATCTCAGCATCCTTCAACGGAAATCACTTAAATAACGACGAGCCCTCTAAATCAAACACCCAAAATCCCAGTATTCTAATTGACAATCAGTCCAACAAACTCAGTAAAATCGAGAGCAAGACCAAATCCAAGGCGAAGCGAATTGAGGTACTCAGGGAGAAACGAGAGAAACGTGAAGCTAAAGAGGACAGGTAAGGATCATTCTACTTAAAGTTTTCTGGATTTTTTTTTTATATTCCGGCCCTTTCTGCCCTGTTCTGGCTAATTGGCCCTCACCCCATGCACGTGGCTGTGGATCCTACACTGTACCGTATTCACTCTCCTATAGAACATAGGAGTGACATGGGAAACCACAGAAAAAACCATGTCGGTACAGGCGGTTGCTCTATTAGCAGCCTCCCGCTCATCGGTGTCTATTGAAAAATTCGATTCTACGGGGAATCGAACTCACAACTTTCAGAACAATAAGCTCGCACCTAGCCACTGAGCTACCGACGTCGGTGTTTCCGGGATTCACAGCGGAAAATAAATCAGAAAATGGCAAATATAACTCAAGCGTTCAATGAACAAAAGAATGGAAAACTTAAATATAAGTATCAGTTACGTTTTAGTGGTAAAACCAGAGTGTAATAATCAGGTTCAGGTGGCGATGATGCTTGAATTTCACCTTCCTATCATTCTAAACAGGACAATAAAGTGCCCCAGCTGTGCATTCCTTTTCTGCCATTTTACCCTATTTAGAATCAATCTTCATGTAGCCGTAAGGCTGCATGACCTCTCCGGTTTCCCCTTTCAAATACTCTAACGGCTTCATTGAAGGTTCTAATTTCGTAATTTATTATTTCTTCGTTATCAGAAAGAATATTTTCTGTTCGTGTAGAGATCGTTTAGAGAGCAGCAAGAAAACGGGAAAACGATACGAAAGAACAGCAGAGGGTAGTTTGACAACTGGAAGAAAGTCGTTAGGTGTTGACATATCACAAATATCCACTTCGGTGGCGGAAACAACAAAAATGGCTGAGAGCAATCGATCTTCACCGCCTAAAGCGGAAGTTGACGATTCACCACTGCAGCATGATCGTAACAAAGAATGTGAGTAATAAACTTATACAATTAGCTTTTTTAAACGTAAACTTGTCATCCTGCTGAATTTTCTGCATGTCTTGTGCCAACATTATTACAAAGTTCTTGTTTGTATATTTTGGTAAATCGTATAAATTATATTAATTACAAATGTTTACAGTTTAACCATCTGAGACTCGGTTTCACAGATTATTCATTCGGTCGACTTTAATGAATTTTTATAAACAATAATGAATAATTTCCAAAGATTTCTTTACCGCCAGTTTTATTCAATTTCCTTCACCAGAATAGTTGAGCAGCTATTATTTTGATCTTTATTATATTATTATAATTACAACGATAATAATAGAATGTTATTATTATGACAGTAATTCTATCCCGAAGTTAACACGAGGTTTGGCACAAGACACGCGACTCATTTGCTCCAGAAAGAATTCTTAATTAATAGATCTCGTGTCAGTGAAGGGTATTGAAAATATCCCTTTCGATTAATCATTTCGATCATGAATTCGATTGCTGAAATTGCGGGGCATGAGGAGCATAAATTATCGGTATCTGATTAAATATTCCGGATACTCGGTACCTGGCCGAGGTGTCACACTTGTCTGGATTTTTCGACATCATAAAGAGACTTGTAATACCTGGTCTCCATGTGTACTGGAACACCTGAACAAAAACAGACAATGATCATCGATTAATCGTTTTCAATTCCGATCAAATTGGATTAAAATATTGAACAACTGCACATGCGTATATTCTGTCGAGTTCTTAATTTAGTTTACGCAGTAAGACGGGAATTGCAATTTTATCTGAGATTGTCTAATAAAATTACAAAAAGGAGTGAACTCCATCTGTTTACAAATAATTGGAATATTGTATATTTTTAGAATTTTAGAACCACAAAATATTTGAACAAAAATCAAGCTTTTGTTAATAAAAAAACGTAAAATCCCATAAAAGATTTGAAATGCATTATAAATCGAGAACTTTCCATAGGATTTTAATGATTCGGTAAAATTACGGGACAATCCCATATTTTTTGCAGCGATGAACGCGATAAATAACTGAAACGTTTCAGCTTTATTTTCTTTCATTCCTATAAAATAACCGGCAAACGACTCCTTGTCTCGAATTACACAAATTGATTTCGAATTGTTGAGTAATTTATACTCAATATGTTCCTTCACCATTTGCAGAAAAATAGGGAAATGAGGCCCGGGTGGACTATCTATCGAATCATCCTTTGTTTAAATTTTATCTTTTTAGCCCAATTTACATTAAAATCTAGGATCAAATTTGTGTTTCAGGAGCTACTCGAATAGTTTTAAATATAATGAATAAAAAGAGGAAAAATGATTGAAGAGCGCTAAAGAGCGATATTGTTTAAAAGGGATCTACCAAGTTTACAAAAAAATAATAAAAATTACCCAGCTTACCATTGCTCTCCAGAAGATTCAGTGACAGCTAGATGCAATAGTAAGCTACGTATTTCTTATTATTTTTGAGCGAACTTGGTAAATCCCTTTTAAATAAGATCGATCTTTAGTGCCTTTCAATAATTTTTCGTTTTTTTTCATTATTTTTTCATGTCCATTCAAGTGTTTCCCGCAACACAAAATCAATCCCAAATTTTGATATATTTTACGTTAAAAATATAAAATTTCAACAAACGTGGACGTTCGATAGTCAGTCCACCTGGGCCTTAACTTGAAATATTTTTGAAGAGAAAAAAAAATGGATTTGTCGTTTTTGTTAAAAATCGAGTTAATGATTGTACAAATGGGTGAAGAAGGATAATGGATTATCACACTTGGTCTGGTGTGATCAACGACCTTACTACTCTTAGGATCGAGTGATTTGTTATACTACATGAGGATGATTACACCACAGTGGTAAAATAAGAGAAAGTATTCACATTGTACATTGTTGGCGGGTTTAATGCACCAGAGTGCGAGTGAAGGCGCCACCTATAATCGAGGGGTTCCCCAATCTTCTTACTCCTCTTGTGCATTATGAAATGCGCCCTTGGTCGTTGGGTCTTTAAGTATCTCAACGTGATTATTATGAAGCCGCGTCCATAATCATGCGCTCGTTTCGTGAAGGGCTGAGGAGGCAGGCACAAGCCGCCGATGAATTATCGATTCGAAATTGGCATTTTTTCGTTGTTGTTCCAGCGCTTCTTTTCAATGAGTTTTTTTATTTCTTCATTTTTCAATGGCCGATAAAAATTGAGGAGGCGGATTACTCGTGTTACACACGCGGTAAGTAATGAGAGAGAAAGAATGGAATGAGGATTGTTGTTAAAGTTGATGATTAGGTTGGTTTTATCACTAGGAATTAGTGCACCTGGTGCTGTTGGAACTTCCTGCTTGGAAGGATCAATCTTCATAAATTTTATGCAGTGAACGAGGAAGGGTGAAAAGGGAAATTGATTGATGGATGGAGCTCGAAATTTTAGAGTCAATTATTTCATTTTGTTGTGCTTCATTTGTCGAGGGAAAAATTCATCGTAAAACCTATCTGTTTATTTGGTTCATGTAGAGTAGAATTTTTCTAGAATAAAAATCGGGATATTCTTGTTAGAATATGAACAATGGCTGCAAACTCTTCTTTTTCTATTTTTTTTTTCTCAATTTCTTATTTATAATGTTCAAATTAACGATAAATTATTTCCACTTCATTTAGAATTATACATTTGACCCCTTCAATTACTGATTATCATTATTATCTATAAATTTTATGCTTTTATCTTACATCTGTTTATATAGTTAGATTGCTCCTAAGAATTGTAACTACAAAATCAAAATAAAAGGAAAAATAGTTTCAGTTCACACAATATAAATCGAACTCAAACTATTCCCGAAAACTCAAAGATTTGACTATTGACCTTCATATTAATATAAACTGGATCGATCAACTGCAGGAAAGAGTTTAACACTTACATACACATGTGTAAGAAAATGAGAGAATATATCGCCGCTCGTAATTAATCTGTAGCATTAATTATCGCTTGAGCGATTACGTCCCCAAGTGTACGTAATAATGATTCCGTGGCGTTCCAGTTGCATATCATACGTAGGTGACCCAACAACAACATATATCGTCGTCATAATATGTGGTAGACAGGAGGCGTGACTATTTATAAAGGTGATATCATCGACGATTACCTACGCTTTCACATTGGTAAGAGTAAATCATCAAAGTGGGAAGAGGGCGGCCTCTCACCCTGCAAAATAACACTTAATGCTACCTGATGATTTTCAATAGATTATTATTCATTCTTACCCTATCTCGTCTAATTATTTCAAATTTCCCTCCAATTCTAGTTGAATTAATTATGGGAAACTAAGTATTAGGCGTTTTTGCTCTTGGTAAACATTTAAAATGTCAATGATGAAATAATAATAAATAAATAAATTATTATTATTATCACCTGATCCTTTTTGATGTAGAGAAAAATCATTAATTCTTAGTCTGTTCGTCCAATTCGTTTGTAATTTTCCGAAAATTATTGTGGAATGAATTATTTGAAAATTGATGATATAGACAGTTTTGTATCCTTCGCAAAAATGAGACTTATATTGTAATAAACAATTAGATTTGATCATGAATTCACAATCTTTGCCATCGAATAGTTTCAAACTTTTGGTTAAATTATTGGAGGCAGTTAGGCCAATCGTGGAATAAATTATTGGAAAATTAGTGTTGTAGGTTTTGTGGCGAGAGGTTTTTTGCGGTTCGCAAACCTCTTGAGGATATGGATCGAGTTCGTGACGAGTTCCGAAAGTAATGGCAATGGAGGAGCACAAGCTCGGCGTTAACGAGGCGTGACCGTGGCGCTCATTTACCCGTCGTGAAAACCATTGGTTTTAAGAGTGAAGTTGAATCGAGAGGGAGTGAGGGGGATTAAAGCCAATGAGTTACCCATATGCCGCGTGCAATGTGAAATTTATTCATTCATTTCTCATTCATTCATTCATTCACTGGTACCGCAATCGGTTGTGTATGAGATTGGATGCTTATAGATTGTGGCCATGTTCCCTAAGTACATGTATTGTCTATAAGTCGGCGGATTTGAGATCGTTTATCACCACTATTTTTATTTCAATAAACGAGGATCAGGTGAAGTGGTGACGTGATGAATGCTCAATTGATCGAACACAGAGGGGAATTTAATGGTAAAATTCACCATGACCGTAGGAGCGAACGCCCTAGCAACATAGTTTTTATCGAATTATAATAGTTGTCCTTTTAATCGCGCTAGTAGACCATATATGATACTCTACGATGATGAACATATTAATAATTACATGGTAATATAGAAAAACTCATCATGCCATCGGGTAATAGTTACTATGCGACACATAGTGATGATAACGATATAACATGCTAATCATTACTATGTTCGATAGGGATTGTTACCATGTGCATTGTCTGTCGACACAATTTATATAGTAAGAGCATGGTAATAGTTGTTGTGTCAACATTTTACTGGTTACTATATCAACATAGTAATGGTGACTGCGTCAACATAGTAATGATTACTATGCCAGCTTAATAATTGTTAATATGCCGACGTGACAAGTACTGCTTCATCTGGAAGGCACTTAACTATTAACAAGTTTATCATATCGCATAGTAACCCCTACTATATTTCGTAGTAACTATTCTCATATCCACGGTAATCTTTACTAAATTTTGGTCATGTTTACAGATTTTTGCAGATTTCTATACACGAATTTTAAACATTCAATTTTTTCCGCAAAATCAGCGTTTAAGCTGCTTTGGAAAATTGTTTAATATTTTCAATTTTAGCCAGTGGAGATATTTTTTCAATGTTCATGCTGTTTTAGACATAGGAAGACATCTTAATATAAAATAATGTAAAATGATACATTTCCATGACGATGGATTTCTCTCTTAATTTGTTCTTCAAAATAAATATTAACAGATGAATGACTTTGACGTAAAAACTGTCACCGATAAATCGTACGGAAGGGATAATATACTAGAATTAATCTACTGCACTATTTTAATTGAGTTATTCCACACGCGACGAGAATGAAATGACTCGCGGATTCCATTCATTTCAAGAAAAAAGGCAGATATTTTTTTACTCATTTACTGGCGCTTTCGTTATTTTGTATACAGTGGCACTGCAGTTAATTTACCGAGCGAACCTTCGTTGTAACTTTCAGCTTCTGACCCCAAAAAAACTCGACTTTTTGCAGGCACGAAGTGAGGAAACAAACGAAAAAAAAAAGACCCGGATTAAATAAATTATATAAAATCAGTTTTTTTATTCATGATGAAGTTCCTTGATTTATCTGCATACTTATTTTTGTACTTCTCTCATATAAATTTACAATTTTATATATTTCCTAATATATTTTTCAAAATGTAAATTTTTTCACATTAAGCATTTTTCCAGAGCGTTCCATAATTTTCTAGAGTTCTATCGTTCTTCCTGAATATTTTTCTCATATATTTTTTCTTCCGTGTAAAACCCGAATGAAGACATGAGCAATAATTATAATAGTGATTCAAGATGGATCACTCGGGTGCGTGGGCACATAATATACATACCCCCGTTTTTTTCACCTTTTATTTGAGAAGGTGAAGGCTTTTAATTTCAACGGTATAAAAAAAAATTCAACGGGCGCCTCTAACTCTCCTATCGGTGACTTGAATGCATGTAGATGACGCTTACTTTCCGGGGCGACGCGAATGTATAGACTCGCCGCCAATTCGAGATATCTTAAGCCGGTTCGCCCACGGCACCAGCCTCAAACCACATCGAGCATTTTATGAATATGCAAGGGATACAGACACTCTACGATTTATTTATACCAATGACGCCAAAGATATCGCTTATTACCAGCTAAAGGCAAGGGAAAAGGGAAAGGGAATGAAATTCATAAGCAGTATTGACGAATTGATCTGCTGACAAAAGCTACGAATTGATCTGTTATCTGATCCGAATCAGCTATTCAGTCATAAATGCAACAAATAATATTTCATTCAACCGTTAGCCGATTTGAAGGATATTTGAATTTATTGAATTTTTCGGTTGACACAAAACGAGAACCGCCTGAGGCACCTGAGTATTTTGTTATAGTTACCGAATTGCAGGTGACACAATGCGCCATCTAGTTGAGGGGCATACGCATAGTACCAACTATAGCTGTTCCATAATTATTATCCAATCGTCTAGTTAGCTCAACCTAACCTCTCGTCATCGCGTGATTCTGTTGGTACTATTTACCGGTGCCATTCGGTCACCCAGGCTATATAAGATTAACTAATTCATTAACTAATGCTTCAAATTAACGATCAAATTAGCATCATCTAGTGACAGCAAGACAAATATTTCCAGCTGCGCACGCAGAACGAATTAGTTATTGTGAAAAAAAGGAATTGGTGTGCGTCTAGGATCGATTTAGTTTACAATAAGAGAAATTGCGAGAAAATTATTGGTTTGTCAATCCAATTTGCTATTGAACTCTACTATTCGTTAACTATTAATTCTATCACATAAGAAATTTTAATAAAATAATTTATATTACAATGATCGTTATAGAAGAAATCAAGCGAAATCACTTCCGGTGAGATTTCTTGTATCATAAATAATACCACTACCTCGATTTTTATTTGCACATTTCTCGATCAACCTTCGCCGATGATTGAATTATCAATAAAACACAAGTTGCTATGGGACACGAGCCATGCATGACCACGTCCCTCGAACAAGTTAAGAATAATTATGTGATTGTCAGTATAAACGGTACGGAAGTGCTTCCTTGCTGCAACAATCGACGTCTAACGGCATCAATCTCTTCCGGTGTCAATAACAAATTTGATAACTCTCGGGATAAAAGATTCTCCTTAAAAATGGAGAAAAATCCTTCCGCTATCTTCCACCAGGATCTAATCAATTGTTTAACCCCGATAGAAAAAATTTATTGACGCAATCTGAGCGTCAGTTAAACGTAACAAGTGCTGCGATTGAAATTCAAAATGCGAAACAGACCCCAGTTGACGGAAAGACGTCTTATAGGAAGGAAGTGAAGCTATTTGTAATTCTCGGCTCGATACTTTGCAAGACTTCATATATAATACAGTGCATGAGCAAAAGAGATGGAGACAGATAAAAATATCATATGAGCCAAGGAACTCCAATGACCGATTGTACTGAGGTTGACAATTATATGTATGTTTCAATTGAGCGTTCGTCCTTATAACTCTGACGCCTACACGTATCACCAGCGAAACGGGATATTCTTCATTTTCTCTCATACCTTCTTTCTGTGATGGATCGTGCTGCCCCTTTCGATGATTTATTTTTATTCAAATGATTAATTTTATGTTGAAAAACATCAAATAAATCACTTATTCCACCTGAATAGCATTAGAAATTCTTTTATTAGACAGTTATTTGAATGGGCCATAGAAATGATCTTGAAAAATCGAAGGGATTCTCGATTGATGAAGAGATCTTTCGAGAAAGCTTTTAACTCACAAACAACATATTGGACATATTTTTATCATCATTTTTCATGCCGAGTTATTTTTTTGATTCTCGATTGTTCGAGTATTGAATTTCAAGGTTTTGGTAGGAGTTTAATATACCGCATAGTGACTATTAAGATGTTCCGTAGAAACTATTCGACTGTCAGCGGGAGTTTTTTTCAGATTTATCAATGTAACTATATTATATGTCAACATGGCAATAGGTATCATATCATATGATCACAGTTACTCTATGACACGATATTAACTTGGTAATGGTAACTATTCCCACTTCCAGAATATTTTCTAAACTATAACATTCGATTTTCTCCATGCAGGAATTATGAAGCGAAGACACTATTACATTGTGCAGTAACTCCAAATCTATGAGAGAAGCTGATACTGATATAAATTATCAACTAAACTGAAACTATATTAAACTATATTTAATATTAAACCATATTTTTTATAGTTTTGCTAAGTTATGGAATCCACTATGCGCCGATACATAAAATTCTAGAACTTAAAGTCTGCCTACGCTTCGATCGGCAAAACGATCGACCACCTGGTTCAAGATCTCTTCTCACCACGTGGCGTGTCCTTCCATTGTGAAATGGCTGGGACAGCAGCACATTAGATACATTAATCTTCTGACTAGACTATCGAAAGTCCTCGAGATGCTTTTAGATACACCTGATGCATGTTAGTAAGGACACTATTGAATATTCTTTGCCACCTGAGGTGCAGTCGTGTGGGTACAGGAATCATCGGTTAACTGTATATTGGCCTTAAAGGTTTGGAAAACAACACGGTAAATAATACTCACCGTTAATCGTGCTTATAGTCCTTTGGTGTGAACAACCATGTTTAAAATAAAAATTTTAACAAAAGAATTTTACAGAGTTCAAAATAATCAACTGCGTTGGGGACAGAAAGTCCTATTTCTACAGCTTCAACGAGTAACCAATGACAAAACAACAATCATGAGATAATGATTGCTGATTTCATAGTGATTTCTAGTGATTTCTTGGGATGCTTGATTTCTTCCGATGGAATGTCTTCCGGGGATTTGAAAAACGTATTCTCCCGATTTTATGATTTCAAATTTTTTATGTCAATTACAAAAATCAAGCGCAATCATTAAATGAGATGTTACTATTCCGAGAATAGTTATCGACACGGAATTTTTTTTACGACGAGAGTCAAGGAGGTATCAAAATTATTGCCAGTGATTTCATATGAAATCACTTGAAGTCATTGAAATTCCATGACTTCAATGATTTTAGGACTGATTTCATGGCATTTCAATTCAGAGTGACACAGTGATTTCGTCAATGAATAACCCCTCAAGGCAACCCTTTCCTTTTAAATGATAGCAGAAGGATAATTTCCAAATGTACACGGTGTTCCGTTGAAGACTGCATGGGTAAACTCTTGAAAGTCTCAATTAACGATCCCGATGTTAAATTACGATTCTATGCAGTACTTCACTAAAAAATGAGTAAATTATCATAAAATATAGGCCGTATTGCACATTAATCTACTCATTTCTCAGAATTCGTCGTATCGAAGGAACCTCCGGTGTTCGGTTGAAGATTTTTTGAATTGATCATCAGAGAATATATATTTCTGTTTCAAATGTAGCTTCTTCGAATCATGATCATTCCAATCTCGTAATCTTCATTAAAAAATTTCCTAATGACGTTTTTGAAGATTTCTTGAAATTTCACTCACTGAGTTGACAGACTTCTCAGTTATATGAAGTTAAAGCCAATTTTAATTGAAAACAATCATTGAATTTTTTGAAATTCAATGATTTCGATTGATGATTCAATGAATTCAAACAAATCATTGAAATTTCCATAGGAACCGTGAAAATTCACCTTTAAATGTCATTAAATTTTCAATAGATTGAATGTTCAAGTAAATTATTATTTGAATTTCCAACGTTTCCACGATTTTTCATGAAAAATAGCAAATTACCAGAATATTTAAAAAATTAACTGATTCATCAATGACGAATTCTACAGAAATTTCATATCGCCTTATTATTGTTGCAAATTCCAAGTTTTTGTACTTGAAATTTTAGGTGTAATTTTTCAATAGTTTACTATGTAATTATAACCACCCTGTATATTCTCAAGGAAACATTTCCACTTGCATTAATTTCCAAAACATCTAAAGCAAGATTATTAAATTAAGAACTTTCTTTCCATGATGGAATCGATTGAATAAGGCCGTCATTCCTTCAAAACGTAAATTACGCGATTCAAAACGTAAATCAACTATTTCATAAAGGTCATTAACTTTTTTAATCTGATCTAATTTACGAATTTCAGATAATAATATAGATGAAAAATGAGGGAAATAACGTATACCATAAACTGCAATTTAACATAAAATTATCTGCGAGTATGATATCGCTTGGCAGATATAAAGGTGAAATAAAAAATATCGATCACTCAATAAATAAAAATAATGTGTCGTCACTAGACTAACCTATGTCGTCAGGTGCTACCTAGCAGCCTTGATACACATATTCGCCTACACATAATAATCTCGTCTTTTCCATCTTCCGCGTTAATACACCCACGCATTATCGCTTTACCCGCGTCAAGGACAGCAACACAGGTAACTATGGCGTGCAGAAACGCTTCATTACATTATCTCACTGAACATAACTGAAAACATGAAGTCGTAGAATCTCTCAAGTCACTAGTTGTGATCACCCTCGCTTCCTACACAATCCTCGCTTCCTCCAGACATTGGTTATTCTCACGTGCATAAGACCTGTAGAAATATTTTAAAAAATTATGTAAACATCCTCCTCCACATGTTCTCGTTTCGTCATTAATCGGAGATCAATAGTTTTTGCATGAGATCATGAGTTTCATTAAACCCGGTTTGACACAGCTAGGGTAATTTGCAAAATGGGGAGAGCAGAGTGGAGTTTGAGAATATTATAATGTGGGTGGGGACCTCTCAGCGGGTCATCGGGGTCTAATTAACAATTAGCAATATAGCGAGAATGAGAGAACCCTTTTGCAACAACTCTCAATGTTTTTTTAAACTCTTAACCACCCGCACATACTTTATCTGTCGTTTTTTATTTTCTTTTTTTTTTTATTCTCGGTGCCGTTGTTATTCCTCTCGCGCAGCATGACCAAGGCACGTAACTTAACTTTGCATTCACCACTCTTGTTCCCCTTATTCTCCGGCGAGTTTTCGCCTGTACTCTTTCCCAATCTGACTTATATACACGCGAAAACGAGAGAAAACACACGGGATAAATAAAAATGAAAATAAAAATAAAAATACGGAGATGAAAATAAGCTGGAAATTAAATTTGTAATCCTGGTCTGTTGTGAAAGTCCGTCGAGGTTAATCGATCCCCGCCCGCGCAATTATTCTTCAATGCTACTGAATATGAATGGGCGAGTTTTTTTTATTCAGTTCAAGAGATTCGAATTTTCAGAGGTCCTTTTAAACCCGAGCTTTCAGCTAAGCACATGTCTATTAATTTGTATTTTTCAGAAATTTATTCAAAAATATAATTTTTCATTATTTATGTAAAAAATAATAAAATGTGTATCTCGTACCTACTTTTTTATTTATATATTTATTATAAATTTGAAACGAAGGGGAAAAAATTATAAACTTTATAAATATGTTTTTTGTGCTTAATAATATAAAAAAAAGGAAAATTTGTATTTTACTAAATATATTTGGAAAATACCTTCAATTGGAAAATTTATGTCAGATTAAAAAAATTATATCAAATACATATTTTTACATTTTTTTTTTGGTTTTTTGGTGGAATTTCAAGGAATAATTAATTGAAAAAAGATATTGATTTACTATTTTTAGTATTGATATATCTGTTAAGTGCAAAATTAGGCCGCCAAGTCTGAGTCTTTATACCTCAATTATTCCTAGAAGGTAATAGATTTTTTTAAAATAAACATAATGAGTGTTGACAGTTCAAGATATATTTTCAATAGAGAAAATAACAATTTTAAAAAAACCCCAAAGGCTCCATTGGGTGGGTCATCTCTTATTTTATATTTTTCATAAAGTGGGGAAATATACGAAATCATTTATATTTTGAAAAATATATTAAAAAATATTACGAATTACTCCAATTTACATTAAAAAAAAAACAAAAAATATGTATTTTGCACATATTTTTTGTATACTCTTTAGAAATACAAAACATATATAGCACTGGTCGATAGTATATATTTTTTGAATATATTGTTTCACGAGGGGAACCCACTCTATTTCGAAAAGCTTTTCCATTTATATTTGGACCTTCATATTTCAAAAGTTGGAAATGTTCCTTTCGTTATTTCTATTCGACGTATTCCGTTAATTACCGAGCACATAATTAGAATGATGGGTAATTAGGAACAATTACGACATTCTCATACTTTTTTTTATCATTTCCGAATTTTTCTCAAGTGAGAAAATAGTTAATTGGTTTGATAACTTCCTGCATTAATTTCAGTTTGACTACTGTTTATTAGTTTTACTTTAATTAGTGATTCCCGACTAATCATAGGTCATTTATTGTTTATTCTTCCTTTGAATCTAGAATAAAAATTAAAAATGAAGGGGCATATGTCCTTTAATTAACACACTTTATGTGGAGAAATACATTTTTTGTAATAGCCGCAATTTTTAGGAGTTTAATCCTCATTAATTAATACATATATTTATTTAATATATATGTACATTTAGGGGAGAGCCGGGTAAAATGGGCCACTGGCAGAAAAGGATTTTTAACTCATTCTCAGTCATTTCTTTTTCGCGAGAAAAAGTTGGAGTCAGTGTAAATGTGATGTTCCGGCCTTTTTTGCGAGTTTAATTTTTCTTTTAATTATCCTGTTGTT
>NW_011887743.1:414564-416390 GCF_000806365.1 Fopius arisanus | reverse complement strand
GTAATTCTTTGAATTGCTGTAAAAAATTACGAAATCAACGCGTAAATTTTCTCAATTACTTCTAATCTGTACCTGAACGTACGTTCTATAATTTCCATTGCCTATTCCTTTCTCCAAAAAATTAAAAACATTTATTTACATTACATTATACCCGAATTACCCAAATACAATACTTTCCTCAAAAAAAAATAAATAAAACTCGATAAAAAAAATTAATAGAATAAATAAAATGTGAAAATGTCAATTAGGTGTTCCCTAAAAACCCCAAAAAAGTATAAAACTAGACGAATCTCATTATTTGATGTACATCCCGAGGAGCTATCGCATTACAAAGTCGCAAGCAGATGAACTCGGCGGGTTTATTTTATTTTATCCCATCCTCATTTTCTCTTTTTTTTTGTTGTTCGGGCGAAGACACGATGGAAGACTATCCTGGTCGTCACGTCGTCGGGAATACCGGCAAAGGTCCCCGGGTGGGAAATCTCGACGGGAGGAAAGGGAGGATGGGGTCGAGAGTTGGGGTCACAAGCAGAGGCTCGTGTACCGTGTCATGCGATATGCCGCGTTTATGTTATGATATGACTCTCGGTGTTAGGATCCGTTGTCTCTCCGGGCACCACGAGCTATCATCTCTCTTTTTCTGCCTCTGGAATCATACATACGTGAGCATACCTCTCTCATCCTTGCCGACTCAATTTGCTTCTTCCCTTCTTTTTTTTTTCTTTTCCCCATTCCTTTTTTTCACTTCCTACACATGGAAAAATGTTAACCTCCATTACTATGACGAAATATTTTACGCTTTTGTCAACTTTTTTCACCGCACGCCAGGAAAATCATTCGATAATCACGGAATCATATCTGTTGTTCCGAAATTACGAAAAGGGTACGTGATTTTTATCGAGTACTTCTCTGTATTAAGTCCTCACTATAGGATTACGTAGTCGTAATTTTAATTCGATCTAGTGGTACATTACTACAAACATTCATGTAATCGTAATGTACCATTACGCAAAGTTTTGAATGTTTTCGCAAAATAAAGTATAAGCCTCGGTGTAATAAGTATATATATATATATTGTGGATGAAGCGTTGGTTAAACTTGAAATTAAATTTTTTTTCGAGAAAATATCGATAAAAGATGAATTCCAAATTTGACGTTCTCGATTATCGATTTAAAAATTGTAAAAAAAAAATCCAATTGCTTCATTACATTTTTGCGGGCATTCGTCGTCGATCTAAAATGAGTAATAGACCAAGGAAAATCCAATCGATTTTCTATACAACGGCAACCACAGAATTTTATTCGGCAATTTGTCGGATTTTATTATCACGAGGTAGAGGCACAAGTGCGATCGAGATAAGCCATTTAGAGGCTGGGCCACACGTCCGTGAATGTTGTGAGTGCAGGAGAAATAGTGGGGAAAGAGGGGTAAAGGAGTGGAGAAACGAGTGGAGATACCTGAACACAATGGGGTACAGAGTAGCCAAACATAAATTGTTCTTTTCTTTTTTCTCTCGAGTCAAGTTATCCATTGTTGATACCGAGTGACTTTATGAGAGCGAGAATTCTTTCAGTGAGACCGAGCGATTCAACAACAATATTAACCACCATAAAATCAAGTGGAGTTGATGCAGAGGTAGTGACAGAGTTTCACCTTGTTTTTGAAGAAGTGAGTCTTCGGGTCTCCCAGGTTGTTGATGGGATCCATCGGTGCTTCCCAGCAAATACTGAAGGCGGGAGGGCTTGTGTCGTCGACAGAAGTAGAAGGGGACTCTTCTAAAGCCCATCCCTTGTTCCTCCTCGTTCTTTTAAACCCGGGACGTGGA
>NW_011887743.1:410269-412314 GCF_000806365.1 Fopius arisanus | reverse complement strand
TCACCAGCTGTATTTTGGGAAAAACCAGCAATGAGAAAGTCCTTCTGGGACTTTCCTTTTTTTTCATTATAACATAAAGGAAAGGTCCCACAGTAACAAAGAAATAGATATTTCCTAAATCCGAAAATGTACAAATTCTAGAAGAGTTAATTTTGAACCCGGGGGAAAACCTCGAAATCCAACACTCCGCAATAAGAATAATTTAATGAAAACAATTCGTACAGAAAAATTTATCCGTCGAAAGATGTATGAAATAAATGGTTATTCGTGTGTTCTTCGAATAATTTGAAGGGATCAATCATTGAATGTTTTTAAGGAATAAATGTTCTGAGAACCCACCCACTTGATAACAACAAAATGTCTATATTCTTTATTTTGAAAGGTACTCCGTTCTCAATGGATTTTTGATGAATGAAACGAGGAAAACATGATATAGGTAATAATTCCATAGGGCGTAGGTAGTGTTTCTTTAGACGTGTAGGCAAAAGGAGGTCTTGGTCAGACCCGCTCCGAACACTTTGTACTCTTGCATTCGCTAGAGTAAAGGGAGTGTGTCTTTTTTTTTATTGCGTGAGTGTCTTTCATTCATAATAAACGCTGTCGCAACGGAGGAAGTGACACGAACGAGAAAAAATCAAATAACTGATGCAAATCAATTCTGAGATATGGTTGATTGAATATTATGATATATTATGATATTAGAATTGATTATGATCAATTCTTCAATTTGTCAGTTGCGCGATGAGAAATATTCAATAATAATTACGGAACTTGAGAATTTGGTACCGATCAGGGAATCGACTCGGAAAATTTAAGAGACTGTATCGTCAACTTTTCATTGACAATTGGGGTAAAATGATTATTTTGAAATCCGCGTGGAATTAATAAATACACGTTTATTAAAAGAAACAATTACATCAAAACATCGGAAATTAGAATTAAGGAGTGAATCGTTTCAGGAAAGCAAAAGGTGAGAGCTAACTTCAGAGGAAAGATTTGAGAGAAAGTAAGAAAATGAAGATATTAGAAGGGGAAAGACTATAATTCGTAACGTTATCTGATTTTAGACTGAGAAAAAAATCGAGTCGATTAAATTTCATAGGTAAATCTCCTATATTATACATCATTTGTTAATATAAAATACAAAATTTTCGTAATAATAAATACTTATTTACACAATAGTGGAATGAATAATATGAAGTATAAAATGAGGTGGAAGTGATTTTTCTTCACGATTCCTCGATATAATACCGATCCTACATTTTCCAAGTTGACGTAGTTGTTTCTGTTATCCATATTAATATAATTGGTGATTGTAGTGACATGTGGATTAACGTGGGAAATAAATATCTGATCGATTGAAGTTGCCGGTTATCGCACCTGCGCGCATAGAATTACAAGAAGGCGTAATATCACGCGTCGTCGCAGCCAAGAATAATCGTTTCATTGATCAACCCGGCTGAGAGGATGACATCACACATAAGTTGACTCTCTGTGGTATATGCATTGAGGATACAAAGAGGTTGTATCCGTAACCCTCTGTGGGTTAAGGAGAGAAATGAAATGATACGGAGGTAGTGGCAGTAAACAAAGGTGTCGTAATTGTCGGCTTGTCTTTACTGGGGACAAAGTATCGACATGAGAGGACAAACCGCAGGATCTTTCCCCTCTCAATAGCTTTGCCAAGAGCTATAAAGGAGAAAATAACGTAACAAAAAAAAAGGGCGGGAGTAAGAAAATTATGTGGGTTCGCGGCATGTCCAACGTAAAGGTCAGGAGACAATGATTTCCAGTATCAACCGGAATTCCTTTTCCCTCCAACTCACTATCTACGATTCCAAGGTTTATCGTGATTCTAACCAACCAGATTCATTATTATCATCATTATGGTGATGTTATTGTTTACAATATTTATTTTTTTAACACAGAATGTATTTACATTTTTAATACCGTAATTTCATTAAATTTAATTATTTAACTAGAAATTTCAAATCAATTGGATTGCCTCTTCAAACTAGTGTATTTGTTGTGTGTCAACATTTTTT
>NW_011887743.1:398523-408474 GCF_000806365.1 Fopius arisanus | reverse complement strand
TCTGAAAATCATAATGAATCAGGTCTGAATCGCAATGATGGGCTGAGGTCCTTATCTAGCCAACATTATCAGGTCTTTAAATGATTTACTCTTCCCTTATGACAATCAGATGAGGGTCTAATCAGTTTCGAGTCAGACTAACATCATCTGAACCCTACAATTTCCTGCGCGTAAGCCTGATAGCAATTGACCAACGTCCTGATCAGGTGTACGTCTAGTAAACCTGAAAGATACACCGTATATTTAAGAGGTATGGCCCTTATGTGACCGCAGGCCCACCTTGACAGATTTTCAACTAGATGCAGTCCGAATTTCCGAAGAGTCACACAGTGCGGGAAGTCCAATAAAAATTAGCCGAGAAAACACGTAAAATTTACGAAATGTCACGTGACAATTCTTGAACATAATGATTCGTAAAATCGATAAAATTTTTCCAACTCTCTCGGTGACTTTTCTCATGTTCTTGTATAGAAATTAATCAAAAATTATTCTCGCTTCCGGATTACGTGAAATGTTCCGTAACATTTCTTGAATATTTCCATCCGTAGATTTTGATATTGTTTTATTTTAATATTTTTAATTTATATAGTTTTTTAGGTGTCTCGGTGTAAATAAAATGAGGGATGAGGACTGAGGCGCCGCGTAGAAAACAGATGGAGGAGTTGGAGTGCGTATTCACGCTGGTTTTGCACACAATTTCCATGAAACGTCGCGGTATCTTTTGCGTGAAAATAAAGTGTGTGCACCTCTGGGTTTGGGTGGAAAGAGGGTAAAAAGATGTGGAAGGAGGAAGGGCTGGTGGAAGAGGGATAAAATGCGTGAGCGTACATCGAGCGAGCCCTTATTAACATTTCGCTGGGATTCGCGGGCAAGATTAAATTGACAGGAAGGATTTGCGAGTCGTTTGTTACACCATGGTGTTTTCTTGGCTCTCTTTCTTTACCATTGGATAATAGTATTAGTGAGGGCGCTGTGGTTCTACTCTCTCTGGGGAGTGAAACCATTGAAAAGACTCCCACAAAGAGGCAATCCTCCTCTACCTTAACATATATAACTGTACGAAAAGAGATCCAAGAGATCCAATCGTCCCAATCCCTCTGCCTCTTTTTGCCATACGCGCAAAATGCGTAACACCCTTAAAATTCTGGACTCGAGAAAAAAAAGATACAGATGAATTTATGGCTTTCACGTGGGTTTCCTCATTTTATCGAACCTCTCTGATAAATGGGCTGCCATTTATTTTATTAAACCTCCCGTGTGAGAGGTAATTTTGTATTGAGAATTTGGGGGGGTTATTCGTTGTCCTGTATCGTGACACAATCATTGCTGATGTCATGTGATTTCGTAGTGGTTGCAAGTGATTTAAAAAATCTCTTCTCCTGATTTCATGATTTCGAGATGTTACTATCTTACGATGAGAGTCAATGAGGGATCAAAATTATTGCTAGTGATTTCATATGAAATCACTTGAAGTCATTGAAATCCCATGACTTCAAATCCCATGACTTCAATGATTTCAGCACTGATTTCAGGTGATTTCAATTCAGAGTGAACCAGTGATTTTATCAATGAATAACCCGTCGGAAAATTTAGTCAGAGTTTAATGGTTAATGTCTGAACTGTTAAATATTTTTTAGAAATTTTTTTTCGAGAGAAATTCCGGAAATTTTTATCGTTTTTCAACTGATATAAAATCTTTGGACATTTTATCACTGGAGATTGGGGATTTCAGTCCCTGGGAAATAGAAACATATCCTCCAATTTTATTTTCTTTTTTTTGCTTGAAATTTCAAGTTTAAAAATTGTGATATGACTTTTCTGCTGAATTTTTTATCAACAATTCAATAAAAAAAACCTTTCCCTCAATTTAAAAAATGATGAATTAAAAATATAGCAACTGTTTTCAATGGAAGTGAAATTCAATTTCCATCAAGAACATGCAAATGACTTTGTGACAGAAATTTCAAAGAAATTCTAACAGTGCACAGTTTTTCAATAATTAATTGTTGTGAGATTAATTTGTGAATTAAAAAAGTTTTTATATTTTTACCATATCTTTCCACAGCTTCTAGGATAATCATAAAAATAACTCAAAAACGAGAGAACCTCTGCTTGAAACCTAGATGTTCGTCTTCTCGAGATTGCAAAAAAAAAATGCGATAAAAAGAAAGCTAATTTGTAGGAAGAGATATTTATTTGAACTCTTTAACATGTGATATTTTTTAACCGGTGAGTCATTTACATTTTACCCCCTAAATTTATTATATTCATCGTCCAATTCTTTCTTTCGTTACTTTCGACTATTTTTGTTTGCCAATCATTTGTTACGCGATGAGAATCTCCACCACTCGAATGTATTTTTACTCCTGGGTTTGTCTGATTCTATCACAATTTAGGTCAACAGTCGCATTAGGGCCAGTTTCTCATCTTTCCCGAGGAATAGTTCACTGCAATTTTTGTCTAGACTCAATACGTATCGCTATTTATACCGTAAAATATAAAATTTATTAAAAATTGTTGGTTGCACCCTCTGAAATGCACAAAATTGTAACGACTTACGTGCATATAAATGTTAAGGAGTGGTGATAGCGAAGGCCGCGCCAACTATTTCTCTATTTTCCTATTTCGAGATAGGAATCCCAGGCTATTAACCGTGAGTGATTTACGTGACGTACAATGCACGCATATTCAGGCTTCTCCACAATATCAAAACAGCGGTTGATTCCATCAGGAAGACCTTGTCCGGATGCTGAAGAATCATGTCATTACATTCAAGAAAAAAGGGAAAGGAAAATTCAATCGGTTAATGACAAACACGCTAAAATTATGAAAAATATATTGCAATTCCGGAGACTGATTTTGCGCATGCGGTGACTCTTGCGGTTTTCTCAATCTCGGTCAAGTCTAGATTGAAGAAAAAATATGACTATTGATCAGTAGGAAAAGTACTTGCACTCAATGAAGAAGTGACAGGAAAAAAATCTTTTACTTCCTCCAAGTTAGAAAAGTATAGTAGGTTAAAAAGTAGAGAAGTATCAAGTACTTGTATGTGTACTTCGCACAAGCACTAATTCATGCAGAGAGAATAACGGGAGTTTTTCTTCAGAATTTCTTCTGTACTATTCGTACTTTATAGGCAGATGTCGTACTAAAGTACTTTTCCAAGTACATGAAAGTACTTTTTGAAGTATATATAAAAGTACTTTTTGAAGTATATAAAAGTACTTTTCCAAGCATATAAAAGTACTTTTCAGTACGGAGGTAAAAATAATTGGACAAGTACTGAGTACCCAGAAGTACCTTCATGTACCTAGAAAAGTACTTCAGGTACTCGGTACAGTACTTCAAGGGGGAGTATTTTTATGGAATTTTTCTCTTCGTGTAGGTACTTCGTACAAATACAAAGTACAAAGTATCGAGTACTAAATACTAAAAGTACTTGAAATAAGTACTTTTATGTATTTGTGGTCACGAATAATTTTGAGCTTATAAAAAAGATTGTCAAAAATCTCCATCTTTTTCCTCGATATTTATGATTACAGAAATTCAATTACACTGTCTGAAATTTCTGGAAAGTTTCATCTGAATTTTTAATTATGTCGGTTTGAATTCATTTTCTTTTTTTTTTTCATTAAAAAAAAAGCGATAATTCATTGTTTAATGAAAGCTTAAATTTTCGGACTAATAGCGAAGATTAAACATCTAATCTAATAAAAAACTAATTTTTGAAATATCAAATTTGGGAAAGTAGGAAATAATAAATGAAAGCCGGATTGAAACGTTTCAACACTCCGACAATTGAAATAACAAAAATGACGATAATTTTCCACATTGTTTTTGCACTACTCCCCAATGTTAATTACAAACTCGAGCAATGCTTAACTGACGTTAATTGCAGATTATTAATCTTAATTTGATCATTCTCTTATTTGTACCAACCAATTCCCAGATCAGTTTACAACACAACAAGAAATACTGCACCAGTTTGAAAAATCAGAGTACCACACGTTTCCCCATAAACTCTTGCGGCTTGAAACAACAAAAAATAAAAAATCATACGACGTGCGAAACATTCGTTAACATTCCATCAGCGAGCATTAATTATCCCGCGCTGACAAGAATAATATATTGTGCCAGAGTATTATAACGTATTCAAAGTAATTCATATAAAAAAAATGTAATAATCTCTCAAACGGAATGATAAAGACTATAACACTCAAATGATTCAGTAGATAATCTTGAGATTATAGATACAACAAACTTGAATTGAAAGAATAGATGGGAGGATCGAATAGAAAATGTGTTAGAGTAGTTTGTCATCGAGGCATTAACCCCACGAAATGAGAATCATTGAGTGAATCTTTGACAATCGTAGGCGTTGAGAAGTAAATCCGAAAGGAGAATATTTGGAAGTCGAGTGTTTTCACAGATATAGTGAGCCCACGTGGGTGTTCGCGGTCGTATAACTGAATAGTCCTGAAATTGATAGACTTTTACCAAAACCTCGAAAGGCGATGGAGGTGGGCGTCGAGATCGGTTAAGAATGCTCTCCACATAATTCTCACAATGAATTATAATTCCACTGAGACTAAACGATTGATATATAATCTCTCTGGAGAACATCAGATGATCACTCGATTAAACTGTCATTTAACTGACGAAGAAAATATCAAGGAAATTTTCCATTTGCCAATATATTATTGAAGAATTTATTAATTAATTATAGATTATAGCTTTACTGAGATTAAAGGGTTCAAATATAATCACTTGTTCAAATTGTAATTTGGAAAGAGCAAATAGTTAATTAATTGTCAATTTGACAGATGTCAAGTGAAATAGAATGAAAATCCAAGGGAAAAAGTCATTGGAAAGTGAAAAATTGAGAGGAAATTCAATCAGATGGAATCTGGATGAAAAGCAGTTTTAGATCCCATCCTGTTGCGGATTCCCTCATCAGAATTCTCGGATAAGGATCCGGTCTTTTTTCGAAGGAGGTACCTGAATCCACCCACACGCTAAAGATTATGTTTTACAAAATATGCGAAAATATCTTAAACTGGTTCGATTTATAAAAGAAAACTACAATATATCCGGTATCTGCATTTTTATATATTCTTTATAAATCTAAATAATATATTTTTTCCCACCAAATGCTGTCTTTCAACTTTTCGAACTTCATAATGAGGGAAATCATTAAAATAGCAATCAATCCACAAATTTATAAGATAAAAACAATACAAAAACATGAGACAGATATTATGTATATTTCTTATTCTTGAGATTTGTAAAAAAATTAATTCTACTATTTTTATTGATCAAGATCAGCTCTTAGATCAGATTCGAACTTCCACTCACTCACACTATTAAAAAAAAGCCCTTGAAGTTTTTTAGCAACAAAAGAGTGACAAAAAAGTTGAAATTTCTATAGAATTACTCGAACATTCAAGTAATTCTTCATTTTCAATCTTAAGAATTTAAAATTCCGTATTTATTCCATCCCTGAGTTTTTAATTAATTAATGAATCCAAAAATAATCTCTCCATTGAAAACTCCAATAGCCTAGAATTTCCACGTCGACCAAAATCTCAAGTAAACAATCAATAATTCTCCCTGACTAGCAAATCCACAGAATATCGTTACTGAAACTCAGTAAATTTTCGAGAGTGGAACTGGCGATTCTCTTGACAATCAGTCAGACAATGGTATATCGAATTGGTGTGATATGAGAGGAAAAGTAGGAGTCGATGGAGAACAGAAAGACAGTAGACTACTGACTGGAGGCACGCGCCTGGTGAAATCCCTCTCTCCTTTGATGTGGCATAAGGCCCCGTCTCCCCCACCCGATCTATCGCCCACTGTCCCCCCTCCTCCTCCTCCTCCTCCTCCCCACCTCACCCCACCACCTAGAATGCCCAAACTCCCACTCTCTCCTCTCCTGACTCCCTTCTGCCTGTCCCTTGAGTCCCCTCGCTACCCAACACCACCGGATCGCAAAACAGAAATCGAGGAGACCCACACACGCGGTCGTCGGTTGTGCCTCCTGCAGGGACCCGTCACGTGGCCCCTCTCCGTGGTTTTTCTTTATTTTTCTCACTCTCTCGTACAGCTCGTGTACGGCTCGCGACTGTACACACACCCTCAGTCAGAAACCAACCGAGAGACCGGCTGTCCGATCCTCAAATATCCCGGTCAATTCAATATTTCAATATACTTTATTTACCCATTACTCTCATTTCATTGTCATCACTCGAGTCGTCATATCACCTACTCAAATCAACGCGAGTGACTATTTTATATCGATTTATTTTCATCGATTTTTATTGTCCTGTCAACGTGTGGTTCAGTGATTTGTGAGACAAATATTCATCCTGTGAATAATCATTTGTGAATATCTGTGGATTGGTGGGTGACAACACGAGGATTTAGCCAGGACCTCCGTGGACTCCACTATTTTTCCGAATCGCTGACTGATGGTGTGCAAGGATTACCTCTGGATTTGTTTTATCTGATTGGCCGGCGTCGTGAAATCATTGCGATCGGTTGACACGCCATTTACTAGTCATTGAGTGAATGTCACGAGAATTATGTTGAAGTATTCGCCGCTCGGTATTAATTGGTCAGAGATTGGTGGAGATATTTTAATCGCGATGGTGGAATCGAATTCATTCATTAGTATCTTTCGTTTGTAGGATCGCGACGATGGGGATGTTCGTGTGTTCCACTTATTTCGTTTGACGATCCGAAGAATCGTCGGACTTCTTAATGAAGTGATTCCTATCAAACCGACTCTCGTTAAATCTCATAATTAAATCATGCATCCACGCGATATCAATCAAATCTTTACAAATGCGATTGTTGTCATCGATTCCCTACCTCACACTCATGTCTGCTCCACCGAATTTCTGCTAATTCATGATAAACATTTTAAATATTTATTAATTATCTATAACAACATGGACAGATAAAAAATTAACATGTGTCATCAAATCTTTTGCTTTTTCTGCACATAATTTCCCGCTATTTTTCATCAATTTATCCTTGAGATGTAATGTTAATGTCGTAATTCATTTTTAGAATGGAAGAATTAAAAATATTAAATTTATTTAACGAATCCATTAAATTTTTTCATTATTTTAGTTAATGAAAGCCGTTGAATGAACTAACAACCTTGTTTTTGTAAACGTTACATTAAATCTCTTAGTTCCTGTCAACGTTAATTTATCGATTCCGAAAGCTTGCAAATAATAACAATAATTTGTTCATTTCTCTCAAACCGTACCCGTAGAATATCCAAAGTATACGATCAGTGCACGGGTTAATTTCGCAACTTTATACATCGTTAAAATAACATATTGCTCGATTAACCCTCGGCCACTGTTAATTAACCGTACGCCTTTAATATATATACGGTAAAATTCACCGAGAAATTAATCACAACCGACGATGTATAACAGGACGGTGATTTTCACACGTATTAATTCCATTCGGCAATTGCATATTTACGTTATTAATGTCTCCGAGCTGTTTAATCTTATTCAAAAAAACGATAAGAAAAATGTTGTTCCATCGATTTGGTGGGATTTCTTTGGGCTATTTTTTTCCTCTCGGTTTGATCGTCGGAGATAATTCAGCAAAATTATCACGAACCCACGAAGATAATTAAAAGTCAAACGACGCGTGGGCGGGTAACGGGCGACTGAAGTTTACTCTCTCCGGATTGTCCTCATTGGATCCCACATGCAATGGAGATAAAAAAAAAATTAAAAAACCAAAAAGCCCAAAGTTATTTATTTATACTTCTAAAACGCTAATGACTCGATGAGTACGTTAATAAGGTGTAAAGTAGGGCAATTTGTTTTTTAATTGCAGCAAGTGTGAATAGATAAGGGAGATGGTTTGTTTGGATTAGATTGGTATCAGTTGGTTACCATTTTAAAAAGCCAATGGGCTGACAAGTTAGCCAGTCTGTCAGATCGTGCTGCACGACAGCTAATTACAGCCTTTACTAGAACTACCGGGAGATATCAATTTAATCGAATTAGACTCAATTACAAAGTAACGCGGCAATGTCGACTCAGGCGCCAGCAAGATCGATTCTCATACGCGTTATAAATGAGTAATTAATAATTATTTATTAATTCAACTAGGATCGGTAATTATTTGTCAACTGATGCGATGATTTCTCAAGGCAATGGTCAATATTTCTTTCAAAATGGGAATTAACTCGTAATGCATTGCAGGATTCGATGATATTTCGAGACGGAGGAAATCTGCGGCTGAGGATCTGTTCATTTAAGTGATTAGTGAGATTTTCATTGGCGGATCTTTCGGATCCCATTTTCTAGTCAAAACAAGTCGTAGAGCGATTTTGGGATTTTTTCGGCTGTGACGGAGATTATGAACCGAGTGCAATTATCTACAAATGTTTAGGAAGATTTAATATATTTTTTTTATGGGAGATTGATAAGACCTATTTTTCAATCATGGTGATTTTGGATCCTGATCAGAAGCCTGAGCGGCAACATTGCGGCAGGCGTATGTGCGCCATTTGCCGACGCATTAAACGGGATAGAGGTAATTCTACTATTTTTATCAATTAATCATTCAAATTGAAGAATAATGTCGGTGAAATTACATGCGTCGTCGTAATGTCCGGCACATTTCCGGTGAGACACTTAATTCAAATATAGATTTCTCGTTATCTTTGGATATCAATCGCCGGAAGATCGGCACGGAAATTTTCCGATACTTTCCATGGACATGATTTCCGTGAATTCCATATTTAACCCCTATATAATTATTTTAAGACAATAATAAGATAAATAATCTATCATTTTTTTTACAAGTTTTTTTTAAATAATTCATGATTTCATTGTAATGACTAGGTAATGATGAACTCTTCAATCATTTAATTCACTAATTGCAAGATTTAGTATAAAAAGTTCAAGTAGATTTTCTAAAGATAAATAAGACAGATGGACGAACAAATTATTTCTGCAAAAAAAATTCATTTCCACGTGTGAATTTCCAGATTGTTGTGAGTAAACGAAATTATTTGCTTCATCTCTCACATTTAGGCCGATTTTTTATATAAATTGATAGATAATTAACCAAATAATTTAAATAAACAGATCAAAATCTGGATATTCCCTAGTGTACACGGAGAGAAAAATCTGTGAATTTTTATATTGTGATTCCGATAAAAATGACTGTGCTGCCTTAAAATCTAGGTGTAAACTGCAGGCCTGAGAAAAATGACTATGCCATGCAGTAACATTTCTTCATCGGCCGAGCAAAACTTTGTTATCGGCCAAATAAAAATTCATAGTCGTCGCAACAGTTATCATTGTTAAATTCAACTTCGGTAAGAATCGGAAACATTCGACGTTCATCACTAACCAATCATATTGGGTTAAAAAATGTTTGGAGAAAATGCTGTGTAGCACAGTAAAAATTAAAAGAGAGCACAATAAAAAATACCGATCTGGATAGGAATTCTTGAAGGATTTCTATCAATTTTTCTTTCAAACTCAAACAAAAAATGATAGACTTTCAAATTTTATAGTGCTGTTTAGTAAATTTTATGGAGCCACACATGATTAATTACGGAATGTATAAGAAAATTTGCCATATTGATAGTAATTTTTATTTGTGAATCAAAGAAGTTCTAGTATTCTAGCATTTTGCACCACGATTGTAGTGCTCGACACAGTAATTTTTCTTGGACTTTTCTCTCCGTGTAAAGTAAACTTCGCCTAGCAATAATTCTTTCGCGAGCAAGGTCTGAAATTCTGACTCCACTTAGAAAAATCATTACTTTTGCACAGAGAGAAATATTCAATAAAAATTACGTGTATTTTCCGTAATTCTGGAGGGAAATGTGGTTGTCGAAAATTTTACGGAACTGTCACATAATTCTTATCTAAAGTCACGGAATTTTTCTGCGGTGTT
>NW_011887743.1:371210-396993 GCF_000806365.1 Fopius arisanus | reverse complement strand
ACCCCAATTATTATAAAATTTTTAAGATAAACGAAATCAAAATTTAGATGACATTTTCATTGAAATTTGAATAAATTCTTAGATTTCACGGGAATTCAGATAATTCCATAAATTTGAAAGACTAAAAACTAGAATTGATTAATCTATTCTGATTTTCAAATTCTTATGAAAATTCCGTGTCAAATTCCATTGAATTTTTAGTAAAATCTCAAATTTCATAGTTTTCTTCAATAATATCATTCCCTCACGCTCGTCTGTGATTGATATTGCAAAATTTATTATTTAATTCCATAGATTTGTTTGGATTGTGAAAATTCATTGAGTAATTCATTGAGTTGAAATCGATTTTGTGAATGAAAACGTAGTTGAAGGGCACGCGTGGGCGAATGCTCGTCCCACATACATTTCACGGTCCATCATAACCGGTGAAATCTATACATGCATCGTAAATGTAGTATATACAGTGTGTATATAGGTATACCTATTGGTAAGATCGGAGAGAGACATGTGCAATGTGTCACTTCTTTATCTGAACAATCACTGAATTTTTACGTCTCTCTGGGCCATAAAAATTCCCCGACTATTGCGTCCCAACAAATCCAATTTAGTCAGTCGGAGATGTTTACACGGAGATTAATATTCAGTAGTAATACCCCGAGTGCTTCCCAATAATCGGGAACTTCCTCATAAGTGGGTCGCAAACAAACGGGAGTGTCACCTTTTGTTAATTATAAAATCACGAGCGCGAGAATTAGTGCGAGGAATTTCCCTAAAAAATTTTGCACGATCGGTTCACGGAAAAATACTTGCATCAAGTATATTGTATACTTGATTCTAGTATATTCCGTTTTCAATGAATATCAATTACAAATTGATTTTCCCGCGATTGTAATAAAAATTATGCATATACTCAGATCAAGTATACAATATACTTGATTCAAGTATTTATTGTTTTACGTGTTGTTTGCAGGAAAGTTTGAGGAAAATGAACGATTTATTTTGAGGGACGGGGGATGTTTATCGGATTGTTTTCCATGTACCGATTTCGGCCGATCAAGGTCTAGCGTTTGGAGCGGAAATCGAATTCCATGAAGCTATCGAGGCAAAAAGGAAAATTAATATTCATTTCTTTCCCCTAGGTCACTCATTCTTCAATTCATTTTCCAAACCATTTTTTATTCAACCCCTAAATCAAATGAAAAATAAATATTTAGTGCACTGAGAGAACGATTCGTTTATTATTAAGAAATCGATTTTCCATCGATTTTTTTGGTATACGAACACTGAGAAAGAAATTTAGTAAAATGTAATAAGTCTATTTGTTTGCGGCGAAAAACGGTTGCTTTTATTAAATTAAATTTAAAACAATTAAAAACATATTTGAAGTAAGTAAATATTTAATTAATTCAATCTTTTGGCGAATTCACGGCAATTTACTGATTCCTCACAAATATTTTATAAAAACAAATAAATATACTATTAGTTATATAGCTTAGTAAAACCGAAGCACAAAAATGAATTATTTATTTTTATTGCATTAATTTCTTGTGATTAGTAAGAAGTTAAACAATATTTATCTAATCTTAATATACAAAAAAAAATATTAGTTGAGGGTATCAAATATATTTCTAAATTGAATGCATCCTCAGGCAAATATTTTAACGAATACTACTTTCTAATAAAAATTTTTTTAAACAAGTAAAGTTACAGTTGACGTCCAAAATTTCAATTAGTTGTTTTGAATGAATTTATTCAATTCAATGTTTAGCACTCACAATCATATGATGTGCTTGTGACTATTCATTCATTTCATCCATTCATTGTTTAAAAACAATTGTTTTTAATTTACTAAATTTTATTGTCAGTGCATTCATTTTTTAGTAGTCAAGAAATTACACCTGGGAGACTGATTTATCTTTCACTTTGAATTTAAAGAAATTCCATTTTTAGATTACAATTCACTCAAGCCAATTAAATAAACAACATTTTTTATAGATTGAAAATTTTGAAAAATTTTCTCACCTAAATGTTCAATATTAACGGAATAATAAAAAAATTGACTAATTTGTTAATGAAAAAGGAACGATTCGATGTTTTTTCACTTAAAATTGAATTGTTAATCTGAAAAATTAACTAAACCCAAAATTAATAATAATAATAATAATAATTGACTAATTTGTTAATGAAAAAAGGAAAATTCCATGTTTTTTCACTTGTAATTGAAATTGTTAATCTGAAAAATTAACTAACCACAAAATCTATAATTTTAGGACTCCAGTCGGGGTTAAAATATTAAAAACAAAAAAATCAACTGAAATCCAGTTTTTTTGGTTTGTTTTGTGCAACAAAAATAATTTCCAATTGTAAATAACTCGACAATGTTCAACATCAATCCTCTCAGATTTACTCACCTTTGCAATCCAACATTAGAGTCCCGTATAATGGTTAAATACGGTAAAGTACAAGTTTCCAAAACCGTCGTAGGTATTACAGTATATCACCACCGTGATTATACCATCGAGTCTATTTCTAGAATCTCACCGTGTCACCGATCATACTAACGATTTTTTTCGATCTCTCCCCATCACCTACCCCTTCTCCCTCTCCAATAAAATAGAATGAAAGAGCACTCGGAATAAAAAATAAATAAATGAAAGAAAACGCTATAAAAAGGGGAATAAGGACACACGTATGCAACATGGAGGTTTCCACTACTTCACGCAATTCTTTTCCATCTATTTAAAATTTTATTCTATTTAAGCTTTAATTTTCATAATGTCTCTGACAATTCAAACTTTTATTGGAAAATTACGCATTGTTTGACCCGGAAAAACCAATTATTGTTGAATTTCCAAAATAAATGAAGATTTAATGTACGGTTTCGCTTTCAAATTAAATTGAAACCCACACTGAGAAAAAAAATTATTTTTACCAAAAATATTTTCTTCCCACCAGTAAATCTGGCGATCACTGTGTAAATACTCCCATAAAGACTTAATAATGCCAAATATATTTTGTTGTGGTTAATAAATATTCTTGGCTAAAGGAAACTTTTTTCTGTACACGTAATTGAAAATTTACATGTCATTTTCACTGAAATTTCGATTTATTTTCAGGTTTCACTAGAAATTCAGGGAAATTCCTCCATTTTAAGAAACGAAAAGACGAAAAGTGATTAGTCTATTCCGATTTTCAAACCCTTATGAAAATTCGTTGTCAAATTCGATTGAATTTTTAGTAAAATCTGAAATTTTACAGTTTTCTTCTGGATAAACCGCATTTAATGCCAATCTCATAAAAATTTCTGAATATACTCACTGAATTTTCTATGGAATTGTAATGATAAAAAACTCCAGAACGTGAAACAGAAAATTCAATTTATTTTATTTATGACGTTCGATTTTCAGAGTGAAACCATAAATTGAAGTTTTCATTGAGCGATGACTGATTCGAATAACCCAATTTAATTGAATAATGACCCAAATTTCTTGAGTTTTCACTATGAATGAGAAATTAGTGACAACTGTTACTTGAAATTAAATTGGAACTCACGTAACGTGATTGAAATTTCCCAAAACTTTTAGGTTTCCCTGGAAATTCTGTAAAATTGCTGAATTATAAAAAAGATAAAAACGACAAGTGATGAATCTCTTCGAATTCAGATCCATTCCAAATCTTCTATTTCATAATTGAAAACTTGATTCATTACTAAAAAATTTTCGAATGAAACTTGAACTGAAATGTTCACAACTCCAAAAATAGAAACTCAATGAAAAATGAGTGATTGTTTCCAGCACTAAAATCGAAAATCACATAATAGAAAATTCAAATGACCCTGTGACTGAAATATCAATAAATTTTTCCAAGTGCAAGAGGATTGGATTGGAGAAGCCCGAGAGAATCGGAGGGACGTATCACTGACAAGTTCCCGTCTATATGAAACTCAATGTGGGGATGAGGTTGAAGGGAGAGGAAAGGTTGCCATGCACCTGTGCATTGCCGCCTTATAGGATACAAAGTTATGGCGTTTTTCCGTGCACCAACGATACCGATCGTATCTTGAAACCGGCGAAACCGATTCCATTTGTGGAAATCGCGCAACCGCGAGCTCGCGCCGTTTGTTTTTTTTTCCCCTCTTTTTTTTGTTCATTTTTCTTGTTACTCTGCCATTTTTTTCTCTCTTTATTTATTTTATTCTTAGATTTTATGTCGAGGTGAGTTGAGACGATGAAGAGTAAATTAATTATCCTGGGGTAGGGGGAGATGGTTAGGCGGTGGGGTGGATGGGTGGTGGAGTGGATGGGGAGGAAGGGGGGGAAGGGGCGGAAGGGGTGGAAGGGGCGGAAAGGAGAAGGGAGGAGGGGGCAAGTTTGTATTTATTAGATACGGTGTAATGAGTGAGGATAATGGAGATTTTTTTTTTTGTTGGGAGGATGGAACGACGCCAAGCTGTCTGGTGGGTAAATTCGGTCGGTGGAAAGCATTGTTTGAGTTTATTGCGGAGTTTTCCGGAGATGGAAATCAGGGGCAACGCCTAGTCGGGTGAGAATGTGACGGATTGTTTGGGGTTTGGGAACAAGGGTGATATTCCGGGTCGTCGGGGAATTGTTTAGGTGTTAATTAGTACGTGGAAAGGATTTATTTCGTCGCTTCGTAGCACTAGATTTTTTTTTTGAGTTGTAGAAATTGGCGATTGTTATTCTTGGAACTGGAAAATACTCGAGGTGGCTGAAAGTCATCTGTTAATAACCCTCGGTTTTTCTAATTAATCCAGATGATTTCCTCAAATTTCCCTCGAATCGGCGGTATTTAAATGTCCATTGGAGATTTCAAGTTATTTTAGTTTTTCAAATTAAAAAATTTAACATTTTTTACAATGATAACGTGACAGGAAATTTCTGGTGTCTTTTCAATTGGATTCATTGGAGAGTCAATTAATTTCGGGAATATTCAAATTATTTAGCATTTTCAGGCTGTATATGGACCTGAAAAATTGAAAACATTGAAAATTCTGGCAAAAACTCATTTGATCTTCAACTTTATTAACAATTAAATTACATTCCACGCTCGGTTTTTCGGAGAAGTGGGAAAATTCAAATATTCATTGAAGAATCGATTTTTCTGAATTTTCAAGGCGAATGAAAAATTCAGTTAAGATTTCGAATTAAAATTGAATTGATGCTGAAATATAATTGAAGCTTTTTCACAAATTTACAAAAGTTTACCAAAAGTTTCTGTGAGTCATTGAATAATGATGAAACATCAAAATGGTTCTTTCGCTTTAATCCTGTGAAATGAGATAAAAAACATAAAAAACGAGAAGATATCGGCAATAACTCTTTAACAACAATCTGACGATGAATTTTCCACTAATCTCTTATTCCTCAACATTTCACTGTGCCTCAGATTTATCTTTCCCCAGATTATTTCCATTGAAAAAACAATGAATTTTCAACACGTGTTATCGGGTCTGAGAGAAACCAGAGAGACAAGAAGAAAAGATGATCAGTTGAATTTTCCGTAGGTGTAATCAGTTGCCGTAGGCATACACACACCAGCTGTCAAACCCACGTGGTCCACCCACGCGGTACCACGATATATATTACTAGTGGATAACATAATACATATACAAGTATATGCCGTGAGTTAAAAATGAATTCCGGTGAGGGTGAAAGGAGAGAAGAAAAGAGAAAGGAACTTGGATAATGAAATGAGAGATAACGAGAAATTGAATAAATCCGGTGGAGAAATTTTTTGACGCAGAAAAGAGAATATAAACATGTGCCCTCCATTTTGGATAAAGTTGAATAGAATCTTTGCAACACATGAACAATAAATAAATGCGTGGGTATAGGAGAACATGTATTTGTATTTAATCGTCATTGAAATATTTTTTTCAAGCGATATTTTTCCAATAATTTCTTCCGTCGTGAGAATTCAATTCCATTTGGCTATTGGATCTGTGGATTTTTAATTAATTGTTTAATTAGGTTATTGATTTGGCTGATTTTTTTGATAGTACTTTTTAGTAATTTATGTTGTACAGCAATTGCATGACTCAAGTCATGTGTAGTCAGATGACAAAGAGAAATATAAAGAGGAGGAAATAAATGGAGAAACATGAGGGCGAGGTCTTGAAAAATAGAGGGAAAAAAGAGGAAAGCAGAAAGAGAAGAGGAAGGGAAGAGTACGTTATATGTACTTGTATTTATGCAGTGGGCATCTGATGTATTACATCTTTTGTAGAAAGAATATGTGGGAAAAAATGGAATTTTATGAATATATAAATATAAATATAAATTTTTAACAAAAAATTCTGGTTTCAAAGTGTGAATAAACTCATATTTCAAACCCATCCTATAACACTTAATAAACTTAATTACCCAAATTAATTATTCTAAAACTGAGACGAGTGCACTGATCCCATAAAAAGAATTCCCGGAGTCAAAGACCTCTCTTTCCTCCTCAGAATAAAAATAATTGTTTGGGGCCACGTTTGTTTGTCATCAAATTTTCTAGACGTATGAATGAACAGTCGTATGTAAAAATTATAAAAAAAAAAGGTCCCTCTGGAGGGATAAAAATGGCTTCGAAACGATCGACATAATATACACGATCCCATACTTTTATTACGTTTTCACCATGTACAACTTTATTTATGTTACAAATAAAATGAGTGTCATTGTCGGCGAAGTGTTGACCGTAAAAAAAAAAAACAATGTTTAAAATTTTATTTTATTTTCACACTCACGCGGTTGAGAGTTTTGTTGTTATGGATAAATTCGTTAGCCACAAGTTCTCATATGCGACGAGCGCAGATTTTTGTGGATTAAAAATACTCAAATAACAGGAGGGGATTACCAATGAAAGTTAAAGATAAATATGCAGCTTTTTAGTCAGTGAGGATTTATTTGAAAAATCTGGTGGCAAATGAGGAGGTGGAATAACAGCGACAACTGCGCGTTGAAACTTCTCCGATTAGAAGGCGTGGTTAAATGCCATTGTGGGCGGGGCTTGCAGTTAACGCATCGTAGAAATACGCGGGAGAGTGCAAATCAAGTTCACGCACCCGCGCATTCGCGATTTTTTTTTCTTTCATTATTTTACGGAGAACTGCTCTACTTCGTTGAGAGTCGGCCAAAACAAGATAAATCAATGACATCGAAATTCGAGAAGAGAGACTTTAATAGTACCAATTACTATGGCCAATTCTCCGACAAACAACTCAAAAGATTTTTAGTGAATCCTAAAAAAAAACATTTTTATGAATTAAGTTATTTATGTATTTCCTTTTAAGGGAATACCATGTGACATGGAAATAATTACTATATTACTACATCCAGCATTGTAAAATATAAAAAATAACTATTGACGTTCGTTTAAAAACTTAAATTTCTCTTTTCATAATTTTTTTATTTCACTTTCTCCATGGAACTATAACTATAACTATCACATTAGATGCAGATGTACTATGTGTCCTCATAATGCCTAACCCTCACTATATTAACTATGCCGACGGCGACCCCTATGTAGATACTATCTTGACGAATTTACAAATGATTGGTCCCCAACTACTTCAGTGATAGATTGGTAAAAATGGGTGAATGCCATTTCTGCTATTAGTGCAGATTGTAATCTAAAATAAATTGTTTTGATTGTCAAAAGAGAGTAAAGAAAAATATTAACACGTCCATTTGGCAGAGATTCACGTGTGTCCGACCCTCACTCGCTCTTTTCACTGCCATAATAAATCACAATCTAGCGCCATTCAGTCTGTTTGTAGGTCAGAGGCATATGCTCAGTTGGATATACATTGAAATAACCCATGTATTTAACGCACTTTTACTCCTCGCCTCATCCCAAATATTGAACAATCAATTTACATAAAGTCGTTATTTATTTTTATACCACGAACTCATGAGCGAGCTCAGAGTCATCAATTTTCGGTAGAAACCAATTCGAAGGCAATGATTTCTTGAAATATTTTCTATTTTAAAAAGTTGTCGATTTTAGGTGCACACAGATTATGCTGTCCAACGTTGGGGGACAGAAAATGAAACGAAAAAAAGAAGAAAAAGATTAAAAATGGAGAAAAAAGGCACGAGAATGAGAGAAGAAATGGGAAGGAAAAAATAGAAACGGTTGGTGCCTACCTCCGGGGCAACACTGCTTTATTTATACTCAAAGCTCTGTATTATTGGATCACCCCCGCGGTACATCGTCCTCTGCATGTGAATGTGTCTCATGTGGTGTCTCTTCAATTTTCTTTTTAAGTCTATAACCAAACGAGTTTGTACATCTTTTTTCAATGGAGAAATCGTGCGCCAGAAAGAACGTACAAATAAAATCCATAAAAATCAAACTGCTGACGCATAAAACATTGCATTTAAGATTTCCAATTAATTCGTTTAAATTTTTATCAGAAAGACAGAGTTCTGTTGAAATTTTCAGATAATTATTTCTCTAGAAAAAAAGTTAACTAGGAAGAAGTGCATTTTTGTCGAGCCGTTTCTAATTAATATCTTGGAATCCAAGGAAGATGGCGTTTTTTTTATAGGTACATTTTTTGTAGAGAAAGATGAAAGCTATAAAGAAGGTATTTATGCAATTATCTCTATCTTTCGGCGTTTTCAAGATATTTTCGAAAAACTAGAGTGAGTACTTGAAAATATTATCGACTAATTATTCATCCCTCATTTATTTAAACACGAAATTATTTTTATCATTCGTTCTCTATGATTTGCTGAAATTCAGTAGTAAAATACCGATATTTCAGACACTTTTTGAAACCCCACGGATTTTAGAGGAATTTATTTATCATTCTACATCCTAACGACGTCACAACAATTTTTTCAATAAAAACTAATATTATTACAAGTTTTTGAAAGTATACAAAAATTGAAGAAACAATTATATGGGTAGTTGATAAAATCATATATCTTATTATCCCTTCGCTTATCATTTCCGCAGACGCAAACGGCCAAAAATTTATTTAAAAATAATACAAGGTATATATATATAACACGTTTTTTATGCATATTTTGATTATTCACACTACTCCATAAAATTTCACCCTCTACAAAATTTTTCTGACTTATAATTGTGACCTGGTCCCCTTTTGAATTTATATACTTCAAGTCACCTCATCTCATATGATGGGTGCTAGAAGTATGAATTTATAAATTTATAATAAGATAAACTTCGTTAAATTCAAAACACTGGAAATGATTTAATCGAAACCATACCAGCGCGGTACGTTACCCTTGGTTCACGACGCGGACGCGGCTGATATGAATCACAAAAGATCATGTATGAGCTGGTCTCCATCTTCAACTATAGTAGGACACTTTTTTGTATTAATTAAATTATATCAAAGGTTGGTTTTGTAAGGGACCCATATTCTACATATTCTTCATGAATTGTAAATATGTTTTATACTTTTTTTCATGTGGACATGAAAAATCTGAAGACTTCAAGAATAATTCGAAGGGCATTAAAGTAAAAACAAATTGCACAAAATGCACGTAAATTCCGAGACATCCGGAAGCTGCTGAAGCTTTTAATGGACTGTGCACTGAGAAGATTCCACGGGGGGATTTATTCAGAGATGTTTTTAAGAGACTCAAAGCTCAAGGGGGAAAAAGCCCTCCACTGTTATGAGACACGCGAATGTCGTAAAAACAATTAAAATCTTTACCGCATGAACAAAATTATTTTCGCTCATTGTATAAAGCTCTTATAAAAATTTCCATTACAATTCGCTGATAAATTTTATATGCACTTATGTATGATGCAAATGGAGAGATTTAGTGGAATGCATGGGAGCACTGAGAGGAGCTTGGAATTCAGATTGCAGATTATTATTCAATTTTTTCCGCCGAGAATGTATGCAACAATTGTTTGCCTGCATTTATTTATATCTCTTTGTATGTTAATTCTTTTTATTTCCTCTTCATTCGTAAAATAATAATTCATATATAACGGAAATCAATTGAAAACTTTTCAGAATAATAATCACCCATTATCCCCACGGGGATAGCAGTAAATTTTGTTCAAGTTTTACTATATTAAAACGTAGATAATTATCAATGATCGATAATTGGTATTACAATAATTCTCATTGCCATAATAATTTTTACAACAAACAAAAATATTCATAGCAGAAATAATTATATTATGATTTTTAAGAGAAAACCACTACGAATAATTTGAAAAATTATTAACAAAGAAAATAAATTATTAATTACTTTCCTGCTGTGGAATATCGAAAGGAAAATTCAGGGATGAAATTGAAATTCCATAAAAAATTGAATAATAAACATGTACCATCCACTAAATAATTATTGTTAAAAAGTTCTTTATAAATTTTGATAGCCGATTGCTGTTTAGCATCTGTTATTATTTTTCCAACATAAAAAAAAATGATACCGATGACTAATCGAAATCGATTCATATTTCTCGCGAAATGTTCCCCTAGATGTTAAATTGCCCCTTAAATGACTCATCGATCGTTCTAATCGATGAAATTATTCATAATGGTATAAATAAAAAAATGTAAAATACCCCCAAACCAATTAAATAAAGTAAAAAATGCCGGGGGTCAAAAGTGGCATCGAAGAAGTCCATCTTAACGAGGTGTACGCACCAACTGCTGGTCGGTTCGTTTGAGTAAACACAAACGACGATGTCTTTTCACAGTGCGAAAAATTAAGAGCTCCCTTTATCTCGATGCATTCGTCCCAGTGGATTTACCTCCTTGACTTGCCCTGGGGCAGAGACTGCAAAATAACAAACTCTCCAACTTAAAAGTGTCTTGATCATTATCCTTTTCACCAGTTACTATAAACATACCAGTACTTTTCATGAAATATACTGCAGGGGTGGACCCAAAAATCTGGAGCAGTAATTCATGGCTCTCCCAGATTAATTTCACCTCGCTATCAAAAAAAATAATTAATTACACCACTGTTACTCCCGTTTTGTCTCTTTTTTTTTCTTCATGCGAGCAATTTAATTAATAAGATCGTTTATTTTTCTGCTGCAGCTTTGAAGGTGAAATTGATGCTCAGGCGACCGTACAATCAACTCGTTGCCCAAGGCATTATGCCACGTAAGTATATATTTTATTTTTTCATCGTATTCCTAGTTATCTTAATGTTATTACGCCACAACCAATGATAAATTATCACCTCACTTGATTTGCTTTTCACACATTACATTTTACTTTTCACCATTTCGAGTACTCGAGTTCACTTCATAAATTATTCCCAATGCTTAATTGCCATTGAGTAATTTTTCTTTTTACTTTTAGTCATTAAGTGCAGTCGGTCATTCCAGTATTAAATAGTGACGAGAATACGAAATTCAAGTGGAGAATTAAAGGGGTTTAATTGGATGTCTTTTTATCGGGCTTTTTTTACCACTGACGATCATAATCGAATTAGAACAATTATGTATGAAACCTTGAGAACTAAGTGTTTCATCTCTAATTTATCAGCGTTTAATTATTGACGTCCACTTTTTTCTTTTCACTATAATCATCATCTAGTGACGCATGCGAAAAGTCAATAAATCAAGTCTATAACAATACATTCAATATATTCATTTATGCATTATCAGCGAGTAATGAAAGTACATACCTATTAGATCAGTCAATAAAATTTAACTTCTAGTTTTAAGAAGAAGGGGTAATGTCCCGGATAATAATAAGTTCCTAATCATGTCATCATTTCGATAATGAGAATTTGTTTACTTTAATTAAACCTTTTCTGCAATTATTATTAACAAGTCGATGTAATTAATCCATGTGTAAATGGAGTTTTCACTCGTCATCTCGAATATTCCATGTTTTTGTCATTGATTATAATCCACACATGATGTCTCGAAAAATTTAGGTCATCCGGTTGTTGTGCAAAATTCTCTAGGCTCCGGTGAATTTATGCTTCCTAGGAGGACTCGAGTAATAATTTCACATACGTTAACGCGTCCCAGATAAACCCACCGCATATATAATGAAATGCAAAAATAATTGTATTTTATATTTCTGGAAAATTTCGGATTAATCATGATTCACATAATTCTTGGAGTTGGAATTTATTTCATCATCAGCCTCGACTCATCCATCAAGACTTGTTCTACGAATTATTAATGGAACGATTACTCTTTCCCAGGAAGTCTTAATTAATTACCTTCGTTAATTAATTTTCAATATTTGGAATATTTTAGCTTTGAAAACTCCACCAGGATTTCATGAGCAACGCAAACAGCTGGAACGTGCCAAGACAGGTGATCTGTTGAAAGCGAAGATTCAGCAGAGACCGGGAAGAGATGAACTTGTGAGACAACACATCCTCGAGGACGTGGGTCATGTAGATCCCAGTCTGGCGGAGAGGCAGCGGATGCTGAAGAAGGCAAGACTTGCTGATCAGCTCAACGATCAACTTAGTCATCGACCTGGACCCCTTGAACTCATACAGAAAAATATTTTGCATACTGAAGAGCCCATTGAAAGGGCGGTTAAAGGTGATTATAACGATTACTCAATTAATTAGATCATTCATTAATTGAACATCAATTAAATTTTATCGTAAAAATTTGCTAATATCTCAAGCGTCTCACAAATGAAACCTTCTCACATTTCTCATTTAAAAAATAGAAAAGGAGTTGAGAAAAACCTTTAAAGTACAATTTTGAAAGAAGTCTTTATACTTTATAAAAACGAACTACATTTAATCTGTTTTGGGCCCAAAACATCGATTTTCATCTTTAAATTGCTACAGGGCTTTGCAGAACATCTTACCTACATGAAAATTAGTGTATTATCTTCAGAATATGTTCGATGCAATTCTTCCGCTGAATCATGCAAAGATTAACGAATTTATTGAATTCATGATCACAGAGGGTCACATTCCCTTCAAACCGACGTGCGAGGGTCAGGTGAACAAACCCCAACCTCCAGATCACTACATCACCTTCGAGGACGACTCCCAGAGCTCTGAAGGTGCACCCTCACCTCCTCTGGAGGGCCGAACTGATGTTCTGGAGACTGCAGCAGCATCCGCTGGAATCGTCACGGTTTCTCTAAGTATTCCAACAACTGGTGGTGCTGTTGTCGTCTCCTCGGCTTCACCCGTCTTTCAACAGACCAATGGAGAGCCAACGATACAAACGTTTGCAGAATTATGTAATTCGGTCGTTGGCAATCAACACACCCAACTTCCAACATCACAGGTGAAATAGAAATCAATAATAGAAAAGAATTCCAACTCTTCAAGCCCATTGCTGCAATCAATTGCAGAAAAAAAACATTATTTTTATTTTCACCTCTTTCAATTACTATTATAATATTTAATATTTTTAATTTAACTGAATTCATTCTTCCAATGCAGATGTGATTTGATAATTTTCTAAAATAGTTCCACTCGATCAGATTGAAACACTCCACAAGTATTTATTGGATTTGACGGAAATGTTCTATTTGAGTAATTTTAAAATTTGGAAGCTGTTCAAACCTTTGAGGAATTATGCAACATTCTGAGAAATTGAATACATTTTATTATTTAACAGGCGAGTCAAACAAATGGCCCAACAGCAACATTATTACCCCTGGCACCAGCGCCTAGTCCCATGTCACTTGGCTCGACGACATCCAGCCTCTCTCCCCTATCAAATATATCAATAGCATCACCACCAGCTCCACCCGCAGCAATAACCCCACGTCCACAAGCCAGTCCAATAGCCACAACATGCCAAAGGAGTGATGCACCTGGAAAAGACAAGAATAGAAAAAAATCCAAAACCAAGAGTCAACCAAAAACACGAACCATCAAATTTCACGAGTACAAGGTAAATTTAGTCATCAATTAGTCAATCAACTTCTCATTCATTACGACGATATTTTCATACTCCAACAGATCATTAAAACGCTGAATCTGTCGCGGATATTCTAGGACATTGAACTGTGGTATTTTTATCTTTTTGAAACTTTTTCGATTACTAAAACTTTACAAGATCCATGAGCAAATGATTCATATCTGTAGCGCTCCCATTTTCTTCTACTTTTTGCACAATTTGTCTCTTTCTGCCGTATTGAGATAATATATTGTGTAATGAATATTGTGTACGTGAATGGAAAACTCATTTAAAAAAGTATTTAAAAATACTTAAATTCTGTCATTTTCGGGTTTTATATAAATTTAAAATTTAGTTCAATTTTTATATATTTATAAAGAAAGTGAATCGGAATATTTATGTACCATTGAAGGCCTTGAAGGCCATTTTTCGCTGTTTGAAATTGCATCAATTGGATCTTGCGTTTTCGTCGAGTTATCCAATTTTTTTTTTTCCATTTTTCACCGTTATGTCACGTTCTAAAATTCACGTTTATTGCTAATTATCGTAGCCTTCCATATAATTTAGCAGCTTATATTGAATCTCATCTTAAAGGTCTCAAGGAGTTCCTCATAATGCCTTTAAAATTTGTTGATTCCTCCGATTTGATCATGAGTTATTTATAATAATTTATCGAATTTCCTGTGTCACTTCACATTTTCACATTTTCAAAAATAGTAATTCCATTTAAATAAAATCCATAATTACCTTCGATATTCTCGTAAATACGCATGCATTTATATCTAATCTAGTTAAATCTAAAATAGCAAAGAGGAAATAACAATTATAGCAAAAATTTCTAATATTAAATATTTTATCAACATCTAACTAATTAGATTCAATGACAAATAAAGCAACAAGCGAATTCGATTAATTTTATTAAAAAAGTAAATATACAAATAAATAAAGACAAGATTCTTTTTTTTTTGTGGTGGCAACTGTCAAAATTGAACATGACTATTTGGATTCGCATTGCGTGAGGAATACGAGAAGATGTAGTAATCTGAAAGGAGTTGAAAATTGGTCCTGTCTCCTTGAGAATTTCACTGATGAAATTTTCGGAGGCATTTTCAAATTGAATATATGTACCGGCTCATTTGGAATACCGGAGAGTGGTCCAAGTAGTCTGAGATTTTATCGAGTGATTAAGTCTCGCGATTTCTCGCGTACAACTGAGAGTATCCAGGGCCCCCTCGTTAGCACTGAGTAATTCGAGTGCTAATTGCTGCTGAGAGTCTGGAGGACCCTCTGAGCGTGCCAACGAAATCGAGATTACCATCTCACTATCAAATATACGTAGACCTGTATTACACTCGTTTGGCAGTTAACGAAAATTTTATTTCCTTTCTTAAAAATTCGATTCATTTATTTCAACATCTTTCATGAAATAATTGACGTGTAATTTCTTAAGTTGGAAATCGATACATTTCGGTAGTAAAGTAGAGAAAAAATGGTCTCCAACGGATTGTTATTTAAATATCTTGGGAGCATGGAATTGGCAATTGAAAATTCCGCAATTAACGACTGGAGAGTGTAAGTGAATATTCTGCATAACTTTCAATTCGAAAGGTGCATATCGAGGGATTCTATTGCAAATTAGATTACAAATACGTACACTTATCCTTTCATAAACCGAATCATTTGTAATTTTTTCCATTTTACATGTCAAGTTCACTGGATTCGGTGGAATCAGTGAGCAATCAAGAGAGAAAATATACAAGCAGCGGCTCTGAAATAGGGTGTTGATAGAAATATTATTAATTTTTACTGGATTAAATCAACACTGTCTATTTGTTCTCAGGGACCTCCAAACGCCCAAAAGACTTCACCTCCGTCGGTTCAGCCCGGCCTAAACTCAGCTGCCCACAACGAGACAAGCTACGAAATAATGCTCCAACAACAGCAGCTCTTCCTCCAGTGGCAACTCGAATGTCAACACCAACTACCTCGAATAATCCTCCCAGCCACGCAAAAACCTCTCTCCCTCACCAGCAGTGGTGCATCTGATGCTGGTAGTGTCAGTGGTGGAAGTGTTAACAATCCATCCCCAGCTCCATCAAATTCCTCCAACAATCCTGGAGAGCAGCCCCCATTACGACCCCTAGGAAAATTGGAAGATATGAAGGTGAGTGACCTCAAAGTGGAACTGAAGAGGCGAAATCTACCAGTTTCAGGGTCAAAACCTCAACTGATTGAACGATTGAAGCCCTTCACCGAGATCTCCACAGCCAACTCCAACTCAAGTGGTCCCCACGTAACACACATGGGTCACATCCTGATGGATACCCCAGGTCCAATGGCATCGGATGACTCCAGTTTGCATGCCAAAAGTCCAAGTTCTTCCATAAAGGACGAGCCCAACAGTCCCAGAACAGATTCTCCCCACAACAGTGAGCACGATGATCCATCGAGTCCAGCAGGTGACGATATAATTAAAGAGCAGCAGAAGAAAATCGAAGAGCTCCAGAGAGAGGTCTACAGATTCAGGCAACAATTGCGTCAGAATCCCCAGATGCGTCAAACTCAGCCAGCAAGAGCAGATAAACTCTACTTGCAACATCACATTCATCATAAGATGCAGCAACAACAACTGGCCATTCAAATGCAGCAGCTGCAGCATCTTCAACAGCAACAGCTGCAACAGCAGCAGCAGAACCAACAGCAGCAACAAACCCAACAGAGCCAGCATGCTGCTTTCCAACAGTTGAATGCAAAGGCTTCTCTCGCTGCATTCCTACAATCACAGCCTAACAATACTGCGATACTCGATTCTGCAACTCTCACAGCCATAAATAACAAGAAGAATAATGTAAAGAATAATACCACAGTGCAACTTCCAGCTGCTATTGTCCTCAATCTTGCTAAACCCACCAAGATAAATGGCTCTCTCCTGGGTGCATTGGTTGCCGCTCAAGCGCATCAACAGGTACAGCAGCAAATCCCAACTACAACAATTGGAAGTACTACGACGACGACGACAACAACAACAGCACCAAAATCTGAGGAGAAACCTCCTCCAGAGTACGATGAAGCTGCTAAGCTGCTGAAAGTGAAGATTGAACCAGTACAAAAGAGCCACATTAAGAGTCAAGTGGTTGATGATGTTCTAGAGATATTGATAAAGAATGGTGAACTGCCACCGAGTGCTGCACAAGATCCAGCAACTCCAACAACACCAAATCGTCAGCTACAACAGAATCTGGTATTCACAGCTCCTGCTGATAGCCCAGGACTTGTATTTGCTGGCAGTCCGATTAGCCCGATGGCCATGGATGTTAGTCAGAGTGGCTGTCCCAATTCTCCAGTACCTCCACCACCACCTCCGCCACCTCTGCCTCTGGCTTCATTCTCAGTGCAATTACCAAGTGCATTACAACAGGAGAGACAGACTCAACATCAGGAAAATGATATCCCCTCTTTCACTGCTGATCTACTGAGTTCTGATGCCGAACTCGATGCAGCAATGCTATTGAGTCCCCAGAGTGTTCAGCAAGGCTCACCGGATCCTCAACCTCCTCAAGAAGTCACAAGTTCTAATAGCAATTTGGATCTTAAAGAGCTAGGACTAGATCTGGAGACCTTGGATACCATGGACTTTGGACAGCTAGATGGTGATCTTGTCGTAAAGATGGAGAGTGTACCTCAGGAGTTGATGGACATTGGTGACATGTCTATGGACATGGATGATTCTGATTGGTTGGACTCGTTGATGCATCAGTCCTCACCGACTTTGACAAGTACAATGCATCATCATCCTTCTCCACCCTCCTCTACCCAACATATCAGCAATGATATTTACGATCCACTTCTTGCTAATAGTCACGATCCCTTCGATTTCTTGAATATGGAGGACTCGGATTTCAAGATGTCATCGGATCTAACACTCATTTGGGACAAAGGAGATTATGCTACTTAGCCTGAGGACTTTAGTGAAATGTGGCCTTATCTTTGTACTTAGTGGAGTGAAGTGACTCGTCTGTTTTTAATTTTAAGATGAGTATAACTAAAAAACTCGCTACTTGTCGAACAGTGTCCGATAATAAAGTAATGGTTCACCAATTACGGGGGACATCAGTGTACTTAATGAAGAGCTTACTTGATGGTTTATTAAATCTTCAAGCAGGACCTAATTATGTTAAGGTTTTAATATATAGTATGGAGAGACGAGGTTGAATAATGAGCTATACAGATGAAACAATGTATATTGGACCAAGAGTGTTTCTGAGTGTTGGGGGGGATTTTGCTTTTTTGGGGGACCCTTGGGTTGAACTTTAAGTTTTTAACGAGAGTTTATCATCCAGAATCAGACACCTTAAAAATCACAAAATCATTAATCGAATCCATTTTATCCAATTATAAAGCGATGCTTTGTGTTTTTACTTTTAAAATCCTCCACGTGCCTCAATCTTAATTCGCTCAACACTTTTCTCTTTTCCAAATATTCATTAGACTGCGGAGAACAATTATCCACTTTTCATGAACCATCGGATAAATTATAGAACAACTGAAATGTTTTTTTATCCTATTCCTTTTACATTGACTCATTAAATTTTCATTCAAAAAAATAATTTTTCGTCTGTTCTCGTCTAATAAATATATTGAAAAAATATAAATGTTAAGTAAGTTATATTGAGACATTTGGATAATTTTTTAGGTGAAAATGGGTAAAACCGATTGTAATGAAAATTCCAAACTCTAACGAGAACTTAAAAATTTCACCGCGATTTCCTCTTTATGACGCTCAAGTAGTCTTGACTAGAGGAATCGATTCTTCAAAATGTGCAGAATGGATATGACATGAGATTAAGTAATGAAATGATATAAAAATAATTTCATACCACTCGTTGAGATCTTCGAAACTATTAGCATTAGAAAAAAAAATGTCAGCAGACCTTTTTTGTAAGCCAAATAATGTTGTAAAAGGTCTTTGTTTCCAAGATACTAATGAAACGGTGATATCTTTTTATCATTTTACTGAAGGATGTGTCAATCCTAGAAGAATCGATGAGAAAATAATAATAATAATTCAGTGCTTTCATCTTTCATCAATGACTGAGTGAATGCGGTAATCATGAAAATTATAATAAATGAAGCGAGTTCTTCAATGGCAATCACTTCAAAATTCTCCAAAGAATTAACCACGAAGGGATTGTTTAGTGCCACAATGCCCCGCCTAAGGTCTACGTGTGTTGCTTGAGTTTAATAAATTGCGTTAATAGCATATAATAAACTAGAGAAAGCACGTGGAAAATGTACCGATTGTTCTCCATTATTTGAGAAACATAAATGCCCAAAACCTCCTTATACTATTACTATAAAATAATTGCATAATATTATACAAAAAAAATTAATATAATATACAGAATAATTATTCATAAATAATTCATGAATTAACATTAAGACATAATAATTGCACCTGAAATACCATTTCTAGGAAAAATTGAGCAATTTAAATGGATTTGGTTCAATTTTTGAAAAATTTTTGGGTGCAATTTGGGATATTTTTAATCCAGAGTATGTGATTTTAGATAATATTATTATATCATTATAATATGCTGGTGAAAATCTACCATAAAATGACAAGGGAGCGAATTAAGATAATTTAGAAGAAGTTGAATGACGCACGGACACGAAAATTGCACGTTTAATTTATTTATTATCGAGTGTAATTGAAGTACGTCTACTATTTGGTCTTTTCTCCCATCAGTTGCCCTATTCCGCGGTGCTTATTGTTGTTTTTGTGACATTCCATGTGTTCCAAACCTGCGAGTTCTTAATAGTCTGTCGTCTAATGTAAACAGTTGAAAATTTCAATAATTTGGCACACTATTGTTCGTTAAATTTATCGTGTCTGTGCAGTCAGCCAAAAGAAATATTGGGAAATATTATGCTTGAAATGCAGAGTATTTGGAGGTGATTTACTAATAGGCCTGACGGTACTAGGGTTTTGTAAACATTGTGAAAATATTTTCATTACAATTTCGATTTTTATAGGAAAAACATTACTGAAAATATGGAAAAATCGGGCAAAGCTGACACATTGATGAGGAATTCATTTGGAATAAATTCCCAAATATGTCCCATTATCGTTATTCTAATTTATCCAAGGAACAGATAAAGTTGCAACATTCCAGATGCGGCTGTTTCTTATTTCCATTCTCTACCATAAAGTCCAACAAAATCCATCAATTATAATTCTCAAGAGTAATGCATTTAATATCATTCAACGTTGTGCTTCATTCGAATAATTGAATCAAATAATAATTTAAAGTGTTTAGGTTCAATCGCAAATTTTTTTGTGCATTTAAAAAATTAAATTATTAAAGTGTCATTCAATCAATTGGGATCAATTTTCGAGGAAATTAAATACTTGAGAATTTTATTCCATTTATTTTTCTAGTCATCAATGAGTTCAGATTTATCAAATGTGATTTTTTCAAATAATCGATCTGAATCAGTAAACGAAAAGTCACATATTATTTTATAGAATAACCAATATGTGCCAAAATTACGAAACCTCGAATGACAGAATAATAATCTTCCCAATTTTACCATCACATATCGCTTCCTTATTAGCATCCTGTTGCCATGACAATACACGTCTTCATTGTTTTGTAATATATTGTAAAATATAATTATTCATTTAGACACCCAGGTACACATGGTTAAGATTCTAGCGTGATTGTTGGAATTCATTGGAGAAAATTGGTTGACCGAGCCATTTTTTCCGTCAATGATTAACAGATTCATTATTTGCCATCAGTTATCATCAACTCAATGTCTCAAACCAATTTGTTATATTATTGGCATAATTTTGGAAGAATTAAATCTATTTTACAGAGACGGTGGATTAAAATCAGAACAATTATGAATGTCACTCTGCAATTATTGCCTGATGCTAGAGTTTTAGCGAATTTTATACACAAATCTTTATTGTAACTCTCAAAAGTTTAAAAACGGCCTCTCCATTATTCCCTTTTATCCTCGTAATTTCCAAGGTGCTCGTAGAATAATTCGAGTCACCATTGAGAAGAGAAAGATTGCATACAACTTTCTATAGGACAAAACCATCAATCATCATTTAAAAATTTATTATGCTTGTTTGTTTCACTTGGGCTGTGCGAATCTGATAATCTGTGAGTGAGTAATAATCAAGTGTCTGTACATCACAAAATGCTGCGACGTTTTGCAACGCAATTGCTTAAAATTTATTCCTCAATTTAAGTGGAAGAAAGCACTAAAAAGATTGAAAAATATACGAATGTATACTAAACGCAAGTATACAACAAAGTGTTTTTTTTTAATTTATGGATAAAGCAGAGTGAATTTGGACATATGTTGAGTGTCTGTGCGTCAGAGTCAGGCGAATTTATTAAACGTATCAATGAATTTATTTTATTTCATTAATTTAATTTACGTTATGGATTTTCAATAATTAGGATAAAAGAGAGAGAAAGAGTGTGTTATTTATTTTTATTTGTTGCAAATTTATCGATTGCCTTCCAATTGATCAAATAAATCAATATAAACATGAAATGCTATCGAATGTCTCTTTCTTCTGGCTTCAAAAAAATCACAATCTATTATTTTCAGGAATGGTATGAAATTAATTAAGAAAATTGCAGAATGAATCATCGATGGAGATGGTCTTCAAGAGGAGCTGCATTAAAATCAACCTGACGAATCAATTGCTAATACAATTGCTTCATAATTGTTTTCCTATTATTGATTCTGTAAAAAATAACTACTTGAACCATTTGAATTGTTAAAGAGAAATAAACATCTTTTAACTAATTTTCATATTTCAAATTCACGTCATAAGACAGACGTAACACACAAATGTTCCACTAATAAAAATATAAATATATCTCAGCTCAGCCGGCATCGACAACTGTTTTCATTTCTAAAGTTAAAAATAAATTGAATGATTATTGAGGACAGGTATATAAATAAAAAAACGTTGGATTATGGTATTCCAGAAAATTTACTATAAATAAATTTGTTTTCTTCAACATGAATAGGGTTTTAACATACTATTTACAGAATCTCTTTGTACAATTATGTATAATCATCAAATTCATGCCTGTGTGCAATTCCGGGATTGTTCCTCATTCATTCTTTTTTGTGATGCTTCAAATGTTATATATACAACGAAAAATGGTCGAAAAAAACCCTCTTATAACCCCTATTAATTAATGTATAAAAGGCGCACCTTACGTATGTATAATAATACTGCAATTACAGTTGCCAAAGCATGCTCACATATCGACGAAAAACCTCTTCCACTGCACAACTTAATCAATCAACTACATTAAATTATCCCCACACATACACATACTTGAATTAATCATCTCACAATTATATCTTCATTTTGGCCAATGTTACAATATCTAAATTCGTTCGAATTGGCTATAAACTCAAATAATTTGTCATCACGTTAAAAATTGTGTTTCACATCTTGAAAATCGTGCAAAATTTTCATAATAAAATATAGAAAAATACCACGACATCGACGAGACACAATTTCTACGTTAAATCCACGATAATCACTCAATCATAAACATCTCATCTCATCTAAAATTTTCCTTAAAAATAATGACAAATAAATAGTTTCATAAATATGTAAGTGTAAATAAATAAATTAAATTAAAACAAAAAAAAAATACTTGTAGAGTGTTCGAGACGATTATTTGACGACTAGCCCGCCCCGACCTTGCGCAATCCACCAAAAGCGGTCATTTTGTATGAACTACTAGGCCATGAGAACAATTATTCGACTTGAAAGAGTCTCACAATTATTTCGAGCATTAAAAAAGTGGTCAATTTTTTGTCGATGAAAAACGATAATAATTATCTCATTCACTCTACAAGCTATCTTTTCACTTCGTATACCCTACATATACCCTGTCCAAGTCTTTCACATCGTTGAGATGAGATATTTAAGTGGTAATTGTTATTACTTCATTTAGTCTATTCGCTCAAACGTTCGAATACATCTACACACACACAGACAGACACACAAGCGCACTTGAACAATTCACAGCAATAAATACATGTGGATCCGTATAAATATACATATTAAAATTTGAAAATGATCTAATATGTATATTTATAATTCTAAGTATAAAATTAGATTACCCCACACATTTGAACAAATTGACCCGATGATTATCGCGGATTGGGCGTTTGTGAATGCTTGAACGCATTTTATTTACAAAACACATTATAAATTAGCCTTCGTCAAATATTGAATCTCTTTTTTGCATTCTAACCAGACCACTAGTTTCTCCTTATTCTCATTTAATTTAATTCTTAAATAGTAAAATAATACTACTTGCATTGATAAATGAATTAATCAAATTCTACTCACGAAGATGATAAATAGAATGGAATGAAACATTTGTTTCTTCCGATAACTTTACTTAACAGAACAGAACAGACACTAAACAAAAAAGAAAAAACAAATTTTTCTATTTTTCCTCTTAATCAAATAACTTATTTGATTAATTGACTATTCAATTCAGTAAATGACGAGAAAATCTGCAAACTATTTAAGTAAGTTTAGCATTTACGAATTTAGCTAGTTATAAATAATTAGTTCATCCGATTCAGCTCAATGTTCACACTACGCTGGTTTTTTTTCCTACCTACAATTCTTCTAAATTTCATTAATCATCGGCTATATTCTAATGAAATAAAGCGCAGTGACTTAACAAATACCGAATCTCTCAGACACCGATAACCGTAAATCGATACACGGAAATTGCAAACGAAACGAACAAAAAGAGGACAAAATGAACATGAAGACGTTGAGAGAGAAAAGCCAATAGCAATGACGGAATATCAAATGAATAATCTGCACGGTATCAGAACAAATATACCTGATCAATTTTCTAATTTCTCTGATTAAGTTTCATATTTGCTAAGTATGATGAATAGTAATTATCCTCAATAGGTTAATTTTAAAAAGGAAGAAAGAGTATAGGAGATCCTACGCCTTTAAAATTTCCTTAATCCCTCATAGTGATACCGAACTTTGCTATAATTATCATTCCTATAGTCCATAACAGTGAATCCTCATGTCTTCAATGGCGCTGCACCACTCGAGTGCAAATCCCTCAGGTTCTTCCAGATAATAAGTTCGATTTGGAGTGTGAACGAAAAAGATTTTAAAATTTTTCGGCTCAACCCTCAACTCTGGACTCCATGGAATTTCCCCCTTGAGTACCATATTAACAGGATCAACATAATAAAGATGAGGTCCAGTGGTGAGCAGTAGCATTCGTCTCCTGGCGAATAATCCCTTGCGTTTATTCACAAATCCCTGTTTGAGAATGAGATGATCATCGACGAAGGAGTGCCAGGGACTGGAGGTCTTCTGTTTCTCCAGTTGTTCTTTGATCTCTTCAGGTGAAAGATGAGATATGCAGCCACTCTTTCTTCTTGGTTTTTCAACAGCAGGTATTGGTTTATCAGTGGTATCCTCTCCAATTCCTAATCCAAGTAGCCTCGTTAGTTGTTTATCATCTAGGCCAGGCTCTAGATGATCTGGAACTCGATAATGCGATCTCAACTCCTCGTGTTCAGAAGTGCCAGGTAGATAAGGATAGATTGGAGGTGGTGTTTGTTCATGGAGAGTCTCAAAATCAACTCCCTCGAAGAATTCATGGGCTCTGATGCTGGGATAACCATTTCCATGCTCATCCGTTGCACCGAGTCTCTCAGATGCATCAACAACCAACAACTGTCTGACAAGTGACTTAGCAAGATCACAAAATCCATCAGGAATCTCATACTCAAGCTTGAGAATCTTTTGGAAAATGAGATATTCACTCCTAGATCTGAATGGAGGTAAGCCAGCAACCATTTGGTATATTATACAACCGAGGGCCCAGAGATCCGAAGCTCTCGATGCTGTTTTATCAGTCAGTAACTCTGGTGATACGTACTGTGCTGTACCAACGAAAGAATTGCGCCTTTCACGTCTAGCTGATTGATTCCGATTCTCATAGTTGTCACTTGGTCTCTCCAACTCTGGATCTTCCTTGAGTATTTTAGCACTGCCAAAGTCAGTGATGAGAACGTGCATCTTCTCGTCAAGAAGAATATTCTCAGGCTTCAGGTCACGATGAATTATACCAAGACCGTGGAGATACTCCAAACCATGGAGAATCTCGGCTGAGTAGAATTTTGTACACTCGATGTCGAATGAACCGACTTTGTTGATGTAAGGCAGTAGTTCGCCATTCTTGGCGTAGGAGAGAGCAAAGTAGAGGCGGTCTACGTCTTGAAATGTGCAGAATAAACGTACAAACGAGTGTTTTGCACCTGCCAACATGTTTAACACCTCTTTCTCTCGTTTAACATACTCCGTCTTCTTCTCTTTAATAATGTAACGCTTGTCGCATACTTTTATTGCGTATTCACGACCTGTGTGAATGTCTTTGGCGAGGTAAACCTGTCGAATTGAAAAAAAACATTCATCAATAACTTTTCTTTACTTTTCAAATCATCGTTGACATTAGATGAGTATAGAGTATTAAATATAGACAGTATTATCGTCAGGATATAGTGTCTTTTGGATTTTACTGAGCTCTTCAAACTTAAGTGTTTGCTTTTAAGATACACGGAAGCGAGATGGACCAATAGGGGCATGTTTTTATTTAAAAATTGGTGTAGCGCAGTTAAGACTATCGCGTGTTTTTCTCAAATCACGAATTTGTTATTCAACATCATCAGTGTCTTGTTGGAAATCATATTTTTTATTGTTTAACAATGTAATAAATGTAGTATTAAAATATCGTAGAAGCCCAATCAATTAGAAATTCAAATCCATTCGATGACGTACATTATAATTCGAGTTTCTTTGCAGTATTTATGTTTTTTTTTTTTT
>NW_011887743.1:359085-371185 GCF_000806365.1 Fopius arisanus | reverse complement strand
AAAATGAAACAAGTTTTAAAGAGTTATTGCGAGTATCTTGTCATTTTTCATGTTTTTTTTTGGAAATTGCTGGAAATCCGTGGATCTGATTGAAGTGAAAAATATACCGTCTTTCAGTTTAATCATCATTGCATCGTGTAAGCGGCATTTCAAATTTTTCGGTAAAATTCTGTAAATTTTCGCAAATCTACCAAGAACGTAAGACAATTCTTAGATGACGATGAAACATTATGAGACATCGGGAGATATTGAATAACAATAAAACTCAAAGACCGTATATTTTTTCACGTAATTATATAATTATTGACAATGGGTGATTGAATGAAAAATAGTGGAACTCACGGTTGAAAAGCTGCCCTCGCCAATGACCTTCCCAAAGATGAAATCCTTAGCTGTGCGCTTATGCGTTGGTAATGCCGTTGTGGTAGTAGCAGTGGTAATTCCAGTATTTGGTGATGATGGTAAACGTGGTGTCATGGTATTTTGATTAGCCACAACACCGTTTGTCATGTCATTAGTGGGTGGAGACATTTTTGACACCGGCTCCTCCACCGTCACTGCCGGCTGTGGCGAAACGGTAAGCGCCTGGTTCGCCACACGCTGCAACAAAAAAAATAATAAACCTCTAATTATTTCCCCCGAATTATAGCCAATTAAACCATATCCCTCAATATCTGTTGGTCTTTCCAAAAAATAACAATAAGCAAAAGTCGATCTTATATTCATGTTTTGATTAGGCTTGAATTTAATAAATATTTTTATTGACAGTAATTCTGACAAGTGGATTTTTGAGACCAAATAAAAACGAATGAATAGGCTCTATTGAAGGCACGTCAAAAAGAAGCGGATGTGTCTTCCAAGCCGAGATCAATTAGAAAAGAATAAGACACAAAATATTCACTTATTTAACTGTTTTTTTAGTTATTCAGTATAACGCCATTTTCAATAATATCTGGCGCAAATATTTGTGCAACTGCCAGAGGAGCCTAATCAAATAGGCGTCTTGGAAATTATCATCACCATTACCCCCACCGTCTCCAGATAATAAAATTATCATAACATTATAAATAAAATTCATTACCAAACTGTGCAGTAATCGAATTTGTTTATTTATGGAATGTTTTGTGAAACTTATTGAGAGTTTGGATTGCATTTTTACGAGGGTTATCGCTTGTGTGAACTCAATGATCACGAGGAGCAAACGTGATTGCTCTTGCTTCCGGTTGTGTACGAATTGAAATACAATCGGTGTATTTCAACAGTTATGAACATGCATGTACGGTCTTATCACAAATTTAAGGGGGGAGAGAAATTATACAAGGATGGGAAACAAATTGGTATTAAAACATCGAGATTTTGTTGTTTTTTAATCGTTATTGCGACTCGGCAACAGCAATTTGGCATTGAAAAAGCCTGAAACTCAATAAATTATCCATTTGCTTCCATGCTTGATAATCTTCAGCATCAATTATTTTCCCTGTTTATCTACATGTACAGCCATACATGTAAAACAACAAAAATTCCAAGAGAAATAACCGTTAGTAAGATTGATTGTCCTGACGTACAATGGCGTTAATGTTTATTTTGTCAGATTCAAAAGGTAGAATGATTATTTTCATGTATTACTACATTCCAGACAGAGTGAAGGCCACGATTCAGCCAATAGTCATAGTTAACCATGCGTTCCAGGACAATGACCTCAGAGTCAACCGTTTAACCAGAGACTTGGGCTTTTCTACTCCATGGGCGCTATTATTTGCTTTCGTTATCATTCACATAATTTCCCAGGTAAATGAAGACATAATAAACCCGCAAAGATGATAATAAAACTGACTTTAACGTACTATTCGTCAAATATGTGAAATGTCAAGATACCATTAGCGGATTATTTTTCAAACTATAAAATTTCCACAATATTTCAATTAAAATGCCATTTCTCTCAGGGATATCGAGAAAATAGAAATCAATAAAGTGGAAAAGTTTACATATCTCTCAACTTTTATTTTGCCTCCATCGGTTTTATTTTTCCGTGACATTCCGCATAAAATGCACTCAACAACTTTGACATTTTCATTGAATCAGAAAGCTCCGTGAATATTACTGCTCCACGTTAACATCTATAATACATTGCCCTATTCCCGTGTACATGAAACAAGCCAACATTCCAAACGGCCATTCTAATTTTAGAATCTCTCATGTATCTCTTTTTACCTTCCCCCACTCGTATCTCTCGCAAGTTGCTCTTTCCATTTCCTTCGTTACAATGTTGTCTTTTTTTCTCTCTCCCTCTTTATTTTCCCTCCACAGCTACATTCCAAAGCCAACGGGGCTTTTACTTGTTATTTATACCTTATGGGCATTATTATTACTGCAGTATTGGTCAAACACAATATGCGCGCGCACTGTTGGCTTACGATCTGAGAGGTGTACTTTTACCCGGTGAATGAGATGTTTTGCATTCGCAGACGATGAAACATGCATTGAAGGGGCTCCCTCTCTACTTTTAAAACTCCCGCCTGTCGCGATGAGCTAAATTGGAACGCGCGCAGCGAGCACTTTCCAATTCTCATTCTTTCGCTCATTAATCTCGTTCATTTTCGTTTTTTTTTCTTTTCATTTTTGCCGGTATTAACCAGCGCTTATTCAATAAGACTTGCCGATTTTTCTATTACAAATGCGATGGGGCAAATCGGGTAAATTCGGCACCCTCATTCCAACTCCAATCACTAATTTTTTATCATTCTCTTGACCGAATATCCCGAAATCAAGAGCAGTTGTTAAACTTGACGGATATCTCATTTTCACTTTTGATTTTTCTCTGTGAGAGACAAAGACTATTTTATAATCACCTCCAGATGCCAAGATATCTATCAGAAATGTATCCTCAAGTTCAACTAAGTCTTCTCGTTTTACTTTATTTATCATTCAGACTATCCGTATATTATGGAGTTGCAAATGTAATATCAAATGCATTACCATCCCATTTTACTTATTTTTTCCGAATTTCTTATTGTTGTCCGTCTTTTTTTCATTTTTATAGCGCATTTTACATTTTTTCAGATCTTCATCAATTTTATTTGCAGTTTTTTAGGGATGAATTTCAATTTACTTGGGAGGTATTGAAGTGGTCATACAGGGAATATTGAACAAGGCCGATAAACAAGCGTCTGTCGGTATGTACGGTGACTGTTGTTGATGTAAACTTTAATTTCCGGGCGTAGTTCCATCGATCCGATGGCTTTTCTGTCGAGGCGAGGGGAAGAAGAGAAAGACTGATACAAACATACTGAGGTTGCACATGCGTTCATTGATTTTTTTTTCTCAGTTTATTAAACTTGAAATCTCCGGACCTGCATGTGTTATTTAGCCAGATACACAGGATTCTCAAGGCAATGCAATGAACAAATGATTATCGACTACTGTTGGATTTTTTTTCACAATACTTGGAAAATTATTATGAGAAAAAAAATCATGCAGAGGCGATCGATTTAATGTCCAGGTTTCTCTGAATTTCTACACTATTTTTACTAGTAATGCTTTATTTTATTCCTGGAGACTTTCGTTGTCAACAAAAAGGGGCTTGGAGTACTCATAGTAAACAACTTTCAATTCTGTCTCGGGACCTGGCATTACACATGTTTACAACAGCCAACTTGGCAGCGAGCATTTAAAATTATTCAAAATATTTAGCTCCGTCATTAAATGCGAGACATTAAATCAATTAAACATGCAAATCAGATGAAATGTATGGCAGCCTTAAAGTTTTCTTATTCATCTATAAAACGCTCAATGAAAAAACCAATACCTAACATTTCCTCACTTCCCCACAAAATTAATCCATTTGTTTATCTTACCTTGAATAATTTTTTGAGCCTACGGTAGCCGCGATGCAATCGCGACACGTATTGCTTGTTGGAATCCAGTTTGAATGTTTAGAGCCACTTTTGATGAAGAAAACAAAATCCGAAATATTGAAAACTGGCAAATGAAATGTTGGTGTTGTTGTTTTTTTGTTTCTCTGTACTGATGACGGTTATTCAACTGGTAACTCTCAAAATATAAATTTAGGGCAACTGTGTTGTGTCCAATTAGATGTTTGATATTGGACGGAGGATTTTTAATAGAGGGAATTGGCGAAAATAAAAAAGCACATCCGTGGAGTTTGAGAGCCGCTCGCTTACTGAGTTTAGACGGGCGGCGTCCGAGAACTCCAAGAGATTCCGGCTTACCCGCGCTTTGCTCACACATCCCCACTCCCAAAACCATTCTCCATTTCTGTTGGCTCTCAAAAGCCCCCACCTGCTATTGCTTTATACCGTCTGGAATTCTATATCCCATCCGCACTGATATTTCAACGGACTCAGAGGCTGCCCCCGCATGACTCTCACCACCGCTATTTGCCCACGCGTCCACACGCGCTTTTTCAATCTCCCAACTATATTAACTATTTTCTTATTCACTCACACATTTCACTATATTATCTCACATGGGCCACTAAACTCTTCTTCCTTTAAATTCCAATAAAAATAAAATAAAAATGGATAACGAAATAAGCCTATTTTTTTTATTTATCATGGAATTTATAAAAATATTTACAGCTCTGGTACTATAGTTAATACTTTTATCCTCCGATTATCCCGTATTTTTCGGCCATTCCCCCAAATAATTATGTCACTAACTCTTTAATCTTTTCTTCTCATAAATTGTAGCTCCCAATTTACACAGCGGGTGTATTGAATATTTCAAATCCGAGAGTTCCGCAAATCTGGCAACGAGGTTGGCAAAGTCACGTGTAAATGATATCAACAGACAGTTGTGTTAATTCTTTCGCACATCATCGTACTTCTCCCAAAAATACTACGAGACCCCTTAAACATATTCAAGTACATCCTGTAGCTCTTCCGGACCCCATGTGCTACATTTCCCTTTTCAAAAAGACAGTTCTCCGAAATATCTTCGTCACCCAATATTCATACTCAAATATCTTCATTACCAAAACTACAAAACATTTAATTACTCCATCACATGATCTCGCGATTTTTTAAGAACATTTTTTTTATTTTTGGCGAAGTGATATAATTATTTATTTTCAATTCCATATATAGCCCACTAACCTTTTTACATATTAGGTTTTGGTAGCAGTAACACAACAAATGATAAATATATTAAAAAAAATAACAATGCTTGAAATTGAAATTTGAATTTTGGCTTGATAGCTGAAAGATCAGAATTTCTTGGATAATCGGCTAATTCAAGAGCTTAATCAATTACCAGAATTCTACCGACGAAGTGATTTATTTTATTTGAATTAAGATGATAATATAATGGAGTACGCGATATTGACGTACCCTATTTATTATCACGACTAATTGCGATTGACAATTAACACAAAAACCACAAATAACTTTTCGAAACCCACCAGATAATAACATCCCTGCCATTGCATTCTCTGCCCAACCTACATTTGGCCCGAATTTTGTGCCAATAATAAATTCCCCTGACAATTATACTTTGCAATTAAATTAATTATTACTATTAATGACTTGCACTTGTAAAAAATTAATTGTTCTTAAAACAGAGGGTAAGATGAGTAGAAGGTACAATTTAAAATAGAAATAAAGTAAAAAATATTTTTTTATTCATATTGAAAAGAGATTTAGTGGGGATGAAGGTTGTAGTGGGGATTATTGTAAGAGTGAATGCGCACGCAGATGAGACATGGAGAAAAATGAAGAGTGGGGCGCAGGGGGTGGGGCGGGTGGGGGGTAAGGAAGCGGGAAAGGGAATTCCAGCGACGGCGCCAGGAGTCTCCAACCACACAACCTTGCGGCAACATACACAACCGCAGCAACACTGGCAATACACTGTAAATGGCTCGAGATCCCTGTACAGAGCTCTTACACTCACCAATACATCGGCAACCTCAGTCTTTGGCCTCTCTTCACGGTTAGGTGTGTTTGTTTGTTTATAAGCGCATTCTGGGAAATACCCGATACAAGTAACGGACTTCGCCGGAGAGACTTGCATTGCATTCCCATTCTAGTGTTGCATCCGGTCGGTTCTTCGATATGCTTTATTTATTTATTTTTTTCTCTCTTTTTCGCCATTGGTTTTAGGTGGAAATCACATACAAATATTTGAGTTTCTATTGAATTTACCTTTATTTCCACTATTTATCTATCAATGAAATTCCTGGAAGACTATTCTGGGAACGGAAAATTAAATAAATATTCAAATACTCCGACTTGCGCACATGAATGTGTAAATAATACATTATGTAATCGGAAAATAAAGAATGAACGGGGTTTTTGCATTTTGCCGTTTGATTATAGAATTCGTGGAAGGAAAAATTGCCATTCTCTAATTGCTCCTATAGGTTTTTATTTTTACCGAAAAATACCAATGATTATTGCGACATTTGACATTCATGGTATTTTGAAATCTGGTCGTTGATAACGCTGTGTTTAATCTATCTGTTTAAAAATCTGCGCAATTTGCGATCGCAAATTGCGGAATTATCACTCTTTCCATATTTTTTTAATAAAATCAACAATTCGAGCGACAATTTCATTTTGCAAATTTTTGACAACTTGGAATTGGTAATGAGGATAAGATCGAATGATTGATGACTGAGATATTCCATTCCTGATGAATGAAAAGTAAATACGCGATTTTAGGTATGTCACTCCTCATCAGACGTTCTATTCGATTATATAATTATGTAGTAAATTCTATTACGATACAAATTTGAAAGACAATTCTTGTTAACTTTGAATGTAAACACCGATTTTCCTTAGTTTCACGTGAAGGATTCGTGCTCGAAATCATTGGTTCTCGAAATAATAGCTTTAGTGCTCCACTCCTGATCATTTTCCCCTATCTTGTTTACAACTACTGTACTATCCGTGTATGACACGTTGATATCTATATACACTCTCCTACTCCTTCACTCGCATTTTTTTCCGAGTCACCATGACGATCTGCGTGGTACGGGCAATGATTTCGTGGAATTGTGTGCGACAAAGTCCAAACGCCTTGCAACAAATGAATATAAGTTGCTGTCGAATGATCACGATCTCACGATCAGGGGCATTAAACGTGCATGTCTCTCTTTAACGTGCGAACAAATTAATTCATCAAAATAAAACTGAAATTTATACATTGTAGAGTCCAAATGCAAATTCACGGAGTTTATCTAGTCCTAAATCAGGTTCAGGTCCAATGTTGTTTATAATTCTCTGATTGGAATTCGTGGATGAGGATTTAATCAATTTTAGAACAGGTATCTAAGTCCTGAATGTGTAGCTCAGCTTTTTCTGAGATCGTGCTGATCAGTCAAATTATGCGAATTAGTCTGATCATACCTGGTCGGGTTCTGCACTGCCTGATCTCAATCCTCGAACGGTATGATTAGCAATTTTTGAGCAATTGAGATGTCAACTTAGACCAGATACTGATGAGTATCAGCACTGAATGAAAAAAATAGAATGTTAGTATTTTAATAAGATATAATTGAAACAAGGATTAAAGAACTGATTAAAAACTGATCAGTCTCTTATCTAAAAATTGGATTTCCATGCCGGGGTGCCCCGAGAAGAAGTTCAACCGATTTATCTAGATCGAAATCATTTTGAGATCCAATCGTGTCGAGGAACTCGGATTCGCATTTACATGTCTGAATCCGGCAGAGCTCAGTTATTTCGGATCCCATTTTAATCAGTTATAACTTGCAAAATACCCTGACTGTTTCTGTTCAGGTTCAGATCTGACCTATTCAACCTCGATCCTGATAAAGTATGATAAAGAGCTTTTATCTGTTCAGGATTCAACCTAGATCAAGCACTGACCACAGAAATTCCATCACAAACTCAGACTTCATCACGCATTCAAAGAAATATCAACAAATCCATTAAAAAGTAATCAAGTTTTTATGAAAAAAAAAATTAATTCGAACTTCATTGAGTTCATCTAGATTTGAATGATCTTGAGATACAATCCCGTTCAGAATGTACTGATCAGAATTCCTACATAAGGACCTAATCAGATAGTCAGGCAGCAGGATATCTGAGTCTGGCATAACTCGAATCTAAAATGCTCAACCTCAATTCTGATAGAGTATGTTAACATAGTTTTAATGAATTTAGGATTCAAGTTAAATCAACTACTGTTCAGGCCAGAACGATTGCATCACAGAATAATCCTGGATTTTTGACCCAATATTGCTCAAACAATTGGTGCTAGTATTTTGATCAGGCATGGATCCACACAAAAGGTGATGAAGTAACTCAAAACTAATCAGGCTCATGTTTAACACATCAGTTCCTTATTAAAAAATAATTTGAATTTTCATTGGGAAATCTAAAACGTCCTGTCAGTGTGATGATTATGGGAATGGGTTTGTACTGCGAGCTTGAGCACGGATGTCGAGTCGATTAGCAATTAGTTCACTCTTAGGGACTTCCTTCCCGCGATTCAAATAATTACCGGACGTACAATGACGGCATAGTGTGCCTGATGATATACAAACTGTAAAACATCCACTGTCATCCACATTGTTGCATTGCCATAACGTTAAAAATATTGTTAACGTTTGAGTGGAGATTGCTCAGGCACATAACGAACATGTGCATAAAGCGTTGAATGGATTATACTTAATAGTTCGATTTTTATTCATTAAATGGGCTCTCCATAATATAGAAATGTAAATTTAAAATTTTGTCTCCTCGAGGCTTCTTTTCTAATTTAATATTTCCACTTCATTGACGTCAGAACTGGCGTTGTCTTGTTTACGCTTGAAAAATATTGTTCAGATGTAATGTTCAGTCGTTATTTTTCTAATCATCAAGGCCGGTTAGACTATTTATCTGTCAATGAAACAAAAATTCCGAATCTAATACTTGAATACAATATTAATCGAGCTATATTTACAAATTGGCATGGACCAAAGAAAATTTTGGCCTCGGCAGTTCAAAGCGCAAACTCGTGATACCCTTTTTTTAATTCAATCGTGCACCTCGTAGTGTCGACTCATCACGAGTTTCGGATCTCTTCAGACAGAACAGACCAGAATTTTCTATATTTAATACTGAAAATTGCCGACTAAGACATTCCGAAATTCGTAAATAAATATTTCATTTTTTGTCGGAAAAGTGCAGAGTGAATTAGAATTACACGTCATGTGAATTCTTTCGATTTTTTTTTTCTCGTAGACATACATTCTCAGTTATTTATCAATGGAATGTTCGGATTGCAGTATCGAGTGTTTGTATATAAACGGGAAATGTACTTTTCCCTCGAATGTTGCTGATTGCTTTCTTTTTTTTCCTTTCTGAATTCATTGGAGGGAAAGAGAAGAGTCCATTCTCCAACGAGCATTAAAAATCCACGATACATTCTTATCGTTATCAACGGGGTGATGAGACCTTCCCACAATTATTGTAGATACTTGAATGATTTGTTTTATTAGTCTATGTAATACTACTTATCGGATGTTTTGGTAAGAATCTGTACGAACCAGTTGTTTCCTTTTTTATTTTCTCTGTTGTTGGAATAAAATAGTTTTCGGCGCCAAGTATTCGTACGTCGGCACAATGTCAATAACATCGTTATCAATTTCTCGATATGAAGAAAAATAGTCATGAAAATAAATTCTCATATTAACCTTTTTCAGCTGCAACGTTCCTAGTTTTGTGATAGCCGAGCAAATTCCAAGGGAAGCATGACATTTCAAATGTTTTTGCAATATAAACAGTTGTACGTATTTACGAATTAATAATCAATTGTCGTAAAAATGAGTAGAAACACTTTCATCAACACTTCTTATTTTTTTCCACTTGACTTGGACGTGAATGTCTCCACTTGCTAATTTTTACAATGAATAATGATTAGTGATACGTCAATCATTAATCGACATATTTTTTTATGTAATCTCTTCGACTACAAAAGGCTTCTTTCAATTTTTAAATCGTCACTTGATTAGCAATTAATAATAATTGTCAAAAACCTTAAACCTCACCATGAGGATATCTTTTTTCAAATCAATAATGTAAATGAGTTGATGGAACCGATACAACACACCTGAACTGAAAGACTGGATTTTCACATTCTCAAGTTTCTTACATGCAGCTTTTCTGCTGACGCATCTCTGACGTTCTTTCCATCGTTAATTAGAAGAAACAAGTCGTTATGCATTCTATCCATCGAAAATAATAGCCTGCCCAATATGCTGTAGATACGTAAAACTACGTCAAGAGCGTCGTTGTGACGCGATAACGGTAACGACTCTACGAAAAACACATTCAACGTTCGTTTATTTGGCTGTTTATTCGAGTTGCGATAATACTCAGAATAGGTGATATCGATAATCTGGCGTGTGTTCAATGACTCCTCGATACGTCATCCACACTTACAAAACCTTTTACTATTCAACCGTACATTCAATAAATCCTAAGATAATTCGTGAAAAAATTTGCCTGCTGAAAAATTTCACTCAATAGTTTGGTTGCCAATGGAAAAATGAATCATAGAAGGTGGAGTGACTCATGAAGTATTTAAACTGCGTAATTGAGATGCCTTGAAATAATGAACCGCTTTTCATTTCTCAAATTGTTCTCTTCCGTTCCCCAGAATATGTAACCAATTCAAAAAAATGACTCTAAAGGTGAGGAAAATCCGCCCTTTTGGTTCTGCTTCACGGTCATTTCTGTGGTCCTTTCGAAAAATTATGAAAGAAGTGTTTTTCTGTGGGAAACTTTCAGAGTGAAGTTTTGTTATTTGAAACTTTTTAAGCGGTTAGTGGTCTCAAAGAATTCAGAGAACATGAAATTTCATCACCGGTAATTACTGATATGCTGAAATTAGGACTTGATGAAAAAATGAAACTAGTAGGAGTTGCGTGTCTATTAAGTAATGGTAATGAGAGCTGTGGTAAATAGCTAAATCAAGAATTAATAATGACGTGATGGAGAATGGAAACAGTAATGAAAACCTTTGAAAATTTAAGACATTTGTATAATCTGAATATAGGAAATATTTTTTTCTAATGTTAAATTTCAGATATAAAATATTGAAGAAATGTTTAATACGAACGAAAATAGAGTTTATTTAAGAAAAGGCAATTCTTCAACTTATCCTGTACTTCTAAAATTAACAGCGTGAATCAGGCGAGCAAGATGTTATCAATTATGTCCATTCATGAATGGTAAAGATAAATGTGAAAGGAAAATATTTCAAATTCTGGATAAAAGTCAAGGAGTGCTTTATTTAATTTATAGTTGATGAATTATATGATTATGTATATTATATAAATAAAGTCGGCGTAAAAAAGGGTACCGATTTAATATCATTTAGCGGAAAGCATAAAGAAAATCAAAGTCATTTTCCTCAACCATTATTAATGAAAACAAGGAAAGAAAAAGTAGAAATCTTAATACGCGAATAAAACTAACAGGAAAAATCAGAACAAAAACTATATCTCCAACCCGATCGACAAAAAAAAACATTTTCTGAAACTCGACGTTTCAACGCCAACAATAATTCCCATAAAAAACGAAAATTTATCTGAGATGCAGTAACTAATTAATGTTAATTAAAAAAGATGCCGAGTGAGATATAAAAAGTTGTAATGAAAGGTAAGAAAGAAGAGGAAATCCTACAAATAGCGATAGTCATTCTGAGATGGCCAAAAACCGTCAACTACATATCCTAAAGAATTAATGAGCCAAGCTTTAGCCATCAGATCAGTGTCCCCCACGAGGCATGGAAAAATGTTTCAACTTCTCATTCCTGTTAGCCGAAGTCGAGCTTATTATACGTGACGCGGTATGTCCAGAGTAGCATGAGAGCTCCTTTTTTTCCTTGGGTTGTGTTGCTGACTTCTCTCTTCTGGCAGTGTAACGCTGGATAGATGTGTGTGGGCCGGTTTGAGGGTCCGCGCGCAGCGTGAGAGTGGAATGCGGGGATGCATAGCTTCGACGACGTCCTCCCTCATACACTCCACAGAAAGAGAACAACACTCCACTCTTCACTATCCCCACGTAATTCTCCATTCAAATCCTCATCATTTTCCATTCCAATCTAATCTCTAAAAAGTAGATGAACA
>NW_011887743.1:355426-358514 GCF_000806365.1 Fopius arisanus | reverse complement strand
GATGAAATACTCAACTCCAGTCTTCATTGAGAGCGGAATGCGAGGATACATAGCTTCGACGACGTCCTCACTTATACACTCCACAGAAAGAGAACAACACTGCACTCTTCACTATCCCCACGTAATTCTCCATTCAAATCCTCATCATTTTCCATTCCAATTTAATCTCTAAAAAGTAGATGAACAGTCAAACCCAAAATGCCCAAACCCACATCTCCAGAGTCTTCTTCATCATTGCTGTATACATCCACTGCGAATTTTCAATTTTTGCTTCCCATGAACATTCAATGAAATAAACCATATTCACGATGAAATACTGAAGTCCACTCTTCATTCTTAACCTTCTCTCATATCATCGCCCACAGCCTCTCCTCGTTAATCAACCTTTTCAGCTTTCATTCATATAGATTCTCATTCCAAATGCCAAATTTAATAACGAAAATAACCCCTTAAACATTATAATTTCCTGAATTTCATAACTATTACATTACTGTGAACCTTACTATGAACTACGATTACTGCGAGCACAAGAAAATGTTCACTCTCGAACATGCCTGTGGTTACTATGCGAGAAAAATCTTACTAACTATGTAATAACATAGTTATTATCACCATGCTCTAAGCACGCAATAATAATGGTTAAGCAGTTAATGTTAGTTACCTAATATAACGTATTATCTGGTAACCATTACTAATGTTGAATATGGGACATGGCAATAGTTATAATGTTACTTGTTAGAATATCCAGTTAAAATTCATAGAAATATATTGAAGTGATTTATGATGATTACAAAAATGAATCAATATAGAGGGGTCCATGGAGTCACTTGAGAGTTTGAATAAACATAAACAATGGTTTTAGAAGAAATCATTGGAGGGTTCTTTCTTTGGTGACGAATGATTTTATGGTCTGTGTGGCTAGTCTTTAGTCTCTTGGACATATTGATAGAGTTCAGACGTTATTCTTCCTCGTGCGTTTCTAATAAAGTAAAAGTCATTAGTGTTTATTAACTGTGTTTTTAATTAATTTAACTATCCCATTTCCAATATTATTGAATAGTTTTGTTAAACGCTAGTATTACGATATTACATAGTTGTCCCATGTTCCCAATAAACATTATTAATGTTAGCACTATGTAATATCGGGAGTATAACATTATGGTTACTATGGTACTATTTTATTACGCAACCTACTAACTATTGCCGTGCTCCATAGTAATTGTTGTCAAGCTTTGGTAATTATATTTAGTAAAATGCCCCCTGTTGACATTCCTTTGTTAATGAGGGAATAATTGCAATCCTGTTAATGCGGTAATGTTACACTGAGTGATCATTACTATGTAAGACATAGTAGACATTGCCATATGAAGTGGAAAATTTTCCCAGATTAGAGTGTCATTACTAATACACCCAACATTGTAAAGTATAATATGGGTCACGGTAATGTTGACATAGTGACATAGACTAGATAACTATTTCGAATACAGCAATCTCTTTTATGGCCAAGATAATTTTTACTATTTAATTTTCTTCTTGTAAAATCCCTCCAAGCCGATCTCACAAGCATAAAGTTTCTTATAGATCCATTCATGACTTCAGTCAATGAATCAAAAAGTTATATATTACTGTCCATAACCATGACTTTACATTTTACAATTTTATAATCAATTCAACAAACTGAATGATGCCTCAACTCAAAATTAATGAGACCATTACAAAACGAGGAAAATTATCAGCATGACATTCCTCAACCACTCCGTAATCCTGACATCACCAAATTACGTTTCTCCGATTTGAAATTCCGATTCTAACCGATTCTAACCGATTACCCAAAGTCACTTAAGCTTTATCAGGACAGTATCGTACCGAAAAGTCCACCCTAAAATCAGCTCTGAAAGAATGATTTGATCGTACCAAGCAATGCTTTTAAATAGTTAGCAAATAGTAGCGCAAAACATGGCCCAATGAGGATTGATTAATAGTTAACCGGCCGTTCGATCCACCGAAATTCGAAAATCGAGTCAACCAACACCCAACATCTGTAATCGTTAACTATTAACGAATAACTAGTTGAGTAGACTAATGCATCAAATATCTTCGTCAACAATAACAAATGGTTGTAGCAGTGTGTCTCGCGATTGAGGCAATAAAGATAGTTGAATAGTTAGCTTTAAGAAATATGGGAAAAGAGAGCGTTTCATATATTTCTCCAGGTTAGTCCCGAGGACATCGAACTGAAATGGCCTCTAGAGGTGCATTCCAGTATTCTACTCTTGCTACGTACCTTATAGTCTCATCCACCTCGTTCTTTCCGGTCTACTCTCTTCTCTGTCCTCCCTTCTTCCATTTTACTCCTATCCATACACTCTCATCTCCCTTTCCCTCTCACTCTATCACTGGTCAAATGTTTAACCATCTTTCTTTCTCATACGACTCATCTGTCGACGCATCCTATCGCGCGCGACTTCTCCCTTTCGGCATTCACTCGATTCTTTTATTTAGCTTCTTTTCCCGCATTCCACAGCATCCGGTCGTCGTACCATCTATTACTATAAACGAACAAACCATGTATTTCCTTTTACTATACTCATCTTACTTCTTTACAACATTCCAAATAGACGATCTGCCAACGACTAAACCATAACAAAAGTCTTATTATTCTTTTTGAGATTTACTATCTCACAATACAAATTCGATCTAATATCTTTCAATTCGGAGGAAAATAATCAAGTCCGGACCATCATTCTCAAACAGAAACCTTATAACTACTCAATCATCAACAATACAATATACAATTTAAAAAATCCGGGTAGATACCATCGTCACTTCTTTCCGCAAAAATAAAGCTTATTAAATTAAGAAACATTTTAAAGACATCCCGAAAAATTTAAGAAAATTTTCGAGAATTGGTAAGCACCGTATGTGCTGCAGACGTGTCCATCTCCGATGGTCCCTCCGTTGCCTCTGTATGCCATCAGGACTTCTCCAAGCTCTATTCTTGCCTCGTATACATGCCGCGTCCATTTCGACAGGACCGCTTCCACTAGTATTCCTGCAAGTCCAACGGCAGTGCTTCCAATTTTCCCTT
>NW_011887743.1:316708-353841 GCF_000806365.1 Fopius arisanus | reverse complement strand
CCCTTTCTGTCAAGGACATTTTTATACGACCTTTTTCCACGATCCGTAGGAAAAAAAACTTTTTTTTGTCAGCAGATAGTGGAAAAGGTCGTATAATCTCGTCTCAAGGGGATGCGGTGTTATCGGCATTGTATCTTATTAGCATCATCTTTATGACGGTATTTCATAGAATTATTGTTATAACCATCGATTTATTTTTTATTGACACATTGAATTTATCTATGAGCACTCCTCTTTGGCATTGGCGCTCTTCCGTCTTCAGCTTCTGAATCATTTTCATTTGCACCCGACACTTATAAACGTAAACAAATCACCATTATGGTTCTTTGCTGACTTCAGCGTTTAACGACCGTTCTTCAATATCAAGTTCTCTTAAATTCAGAAGTTCTCACTGTGAATTGAAGGCAGTCCCAGGATAAAGAAGAACAACCAAAATGCCAAGAAATTTCTGCTCTACCTATCGCACTTAAATTTATCAGTACATTCACCGAGTAAATGCAACCAATTGTTCAAAACAAATTATTTTTCAATAGATAAAAGATATGAATATGAACTGAACTTTTCCATATTGTAGCATCGAGCCAAAAAAGCGAATCAACGATTAATGTTTAATATAAAAAATGACTATTGCTCCCACCACTAGTACATTCTTACCGCGTTCGGTGATTACGTTTCTCTGTAACTGAAACATAATTTATTCCTTTTCTAACGTCTATGGAGAAGTCGGACTTTAAGTGGTTGTTTATCTCCATAATGTTCAACGAGATAAACTGAAATGAAATTTAAAAAATAATAATAATAATCACAATAAATATTGATTACTCCCTGTCGGCGTCAACAAACTGTTTTTAAGAGAAGCCCCAATCGTAACAGTATTTGTGATAATTTTTTTATGAATTTGGAGTTTCCCGCAACACATGCTGATACGTACAGCAATGAACTTGCCTAATATAAATAAATATTTTATTGTTCTGACGTTAATAATACACAGACGTTTATCAACGAGCAACCTTGGCACGTGGCGCTTTACACTTCATTCAGGGTGACGAAAAAAAAAATAAAACAAAAAGAGACAATATGAAAATGCCTCGTGTCGAGAATAACAAGAGCAAGAAGCTCATACGGCAGAAGGTATAAAACGAAAAAGAACAATATTGTACACAGGTGAAGGCAAGCGAAATTGGAAGCGGCCTTGGGAAGAAAATGGCACGTGTGCAGGAAAAATTCTGATGAGATGTCATTTTCTTGTTTACTTCTTGAGGATGATTGAGAAATTACTATTTCTCTTTATGTAATCGGTCCCTTTTCCTCTTTGTTTTGATACTCTTTTCTTCCTCGGTGTTAGAATACAACCTGTCTTCTATGAATTGATTTGTATGAGCCTATGGGTTCAAAAATGAATCAACATAGAGAGAGAGAGAGATGTTGGGACTAAACATAAACATAAGCAATGAGGTCATATGGCAAAGGGACTGGGGATCCTTTGTCTCGGGATGACGATTTTTCTTTTGGTCTTGTTGACCACTTTTAGTCTGCTGAGGCAGCTCATAGAGAATATACATTTCTTCCTCGTGCCATTTTTAATAAACTAAAATTAACGTATTTAATCCACTGTGTTTAAATTATTTCTCTGCCCTCCATATTCCATTACTCTGCTTCTGATATTCCTCCATTTTTCCCAATTTTTCTCCATTTTCTGCTCATTTTTATTCCGAACGGACGCATTGCATTCGTCAAATCCGAAATGCCAAATTTGTTGTGTCCGAATTCCTAGTTCCGGCCTCCAGAGATCAAATGCATTCGTTTTGTTATCATTGTAACTATGAGCTTGAACTTCGCAATGATTTGTTAATTAATAGTTTGTAGAAGATAGTATTAATATTCAACAATGAACCATTAAGCGTTACGGGCATGAGAATCACAAATTCGAGGTCAAAAGAGTTAATTTGAAATTGCGGGGTTGACCAATGTAATGGAATTTGCTTCCGGTTGGTGTGAAAATGGGCAAAAATTAGCAAAAATGGGAAAAATCAAGTAAAATTAGTACATATGAAATAATAAATTTCAGATTTAGCGAATAAAATGCTTCCATGCGCAGGCAAAATGCAAGAAAATTGGGGAAAACTCAAATGGGTGTGCATGCACATGAAATATATGATCTGAAAATGGCATATTGGAATGCCTACCATACATATCAGTTATAGTAACACAAAACGAAATAGAAATTTCAGATCTGATGAATACTATGCGTCCATTCGGAATCAAAATGGGGGAAAATTCGAATGAATTTGAATAAAAATGATATATTTGAACGTCTACCGTGAATATTAGTAACAGTGATAGAAAACAAGATGTAAGTTTCCGATCTGACGAATACAATGTGAACGTTTGGAATGCAAATGGACAAAAGGTCGGCAAAAATGGATAAAAATTGAGATGGATTTGCATAAAAATGAGATATTTAAAGGCCGACCGGAAATATTAGTTACAGTGATAGAAAATAAAATAGAAATTTCAGATCTGACGAATAGATTGCATCCGTTTGGAATAAAAATGAGCAAAAATGGAGGGAGATGGAGGGAAATTGTACATCATGAAAATATAGGATGCAAGGTGCATTGAGGAGCAACGGTTGGAGAGGTTTGGAGAGTGTTGGAGAGTGTTGGAGAGGTCTCCTCGAGTGGCGAGTGGTACAAACGTTGGTGGTTAACGGATGTGCCGTTACGAGACCGCATTCCCCAGAGCCGCGCATGCGCGACGCGACACATTCCATTGTCTGCTACATTCTTAACCGGCCCCATATTCTCACTATCGTCTACTTGATATTCTTAGACACTCTTTCCACCTTTCTTTCTCTTTCCTTCACCTCACGAGATCATCTTTTATCCTACTCTATTGATGCACCACTTCAAAATATCCTCTAATGTGCACTTAAACAAAAGTGAGATCAAATCATTTATATAGGCCATTCCATGTCAACTCCTGAGGTTTCAAACACTTATTCCTCTTGGATTTCCCTAGAAATCCTTTCAACCGTTCATCCGGTTCGATACAAAAATCCCGATATGTTAAGGATTCGATATGATTCTAGGTTCAATGTTGCTTGCTCGATAGTTCGTTTGAACGTGTCCCTGACCACCCGTTGGTCTAGGATGTGACCCTTTGTCTATTGGGTCGGTCCACGTGTTGGGTTGTTTAGGACATAAACTGACCAAGTGTTTAGTTATTCCATGTGACCTGTTACAACGGGTGGCCTGGTCGTCTTCATGTCCAAAATATTTCCAACATGCTTCCGCATGGAATCCGAATTTTTCTATTTTTTGTGACAGGATCACGAATTTAGATCTTTCTCCTAGACGTCTCAATTCTGAGTCTGAGCTTGCGGACGAGGGATATATTACTATTGGGTTATGGAAATAGAAAAGACGCTTTGAGAATATATAATATTGAGAATTGTTTATTGAATATTATAACACTCTAGACAGTCAGGAGGTACTTTTCTGAATGAAGACTTAAGGTGAACTGACTGACTATTACTTGTGAGACCCAGGTTTAACTATTTTTCGTTGCAATATAACTTCCTCCTTCTACCCTTAACCCTTGCTTTTTCCTTCCCTGACCCTCTCTGATCACCAGATGGATTTTTTGGAAAAAACCGCACTCAGAAAGTCTCTCCACAACTTTCCCTTTTTTTTAATAATGTGAAGGAAAGGCCCCACAGTAACAAAGAAATAAATATTTCCTAAATCGGGAAATATAAAAACTTTGGAAGAGTGAATTTTGTACCCGCGGAAAACCCCAAAATCCAACAATTACTTATTGAAAGACTTTATATTTTTGAATGAATATTAAATGGAATCAAGAACAAAACTAATAACAATATAAAAGTAAATAAAAGCACAAAAATTCCGAGGGTTATGACCCATTGTCGTGCAAATCAATGTAAAATCGATTCAAATAAAACTGCGATTTCTTGAATTCCGGTTTTTTAAAAATATTTTTGATAAATCCTTTGGACGCGTCAAACTTTACATAACATTTTACTGAACAACTTCCAACCTTTCCAAAATTATTAATAAAAAAAACCGAGATATTTTTGTTCTATGAATTTTTTAGTTCATTACTCACCGGATGCAGTAAATTCAAAGATTGAAATTTGAAAATTCAATTCCCGCTAAACGGAGCGATGAAAAAAATAAAGAGAGGTTTTGGTATTCCCCTGATGAATGGCTGAAGCCAAGGTTCCATGCATTGAGGATTAATCTGAAGATAACCTTCCGGAAATACTATCTTCGAATGTACAGTTAGAGATGTTGTTTTTTGGTCAATGATAAGGTTCACTCAAGACTATTTCAGATAGTATATTTGTTTCAGTTGAATTGCAGTAGCTCAGAATTCCTCGCCCAAAGAGAAATCCTTGGATATTAACTTGATATTTTTTCATCAAACAACCGTTGATTTCACATTTATTCACGTCATGGATGAGTTTAAATATAAATAACTCTCAGAGACGGAAAAAAATAGAAAAATGCAAAAAAAATTCAGCCATACCGAATGGCATTCTTGGTAAATATTTCAGAATTCAAGGGAGGTAGTAAGATTTCTACGAATACCCATTCTTTTTAGCTCTCACTTTGTTCGCAACAGAAATTCTTTCGGCAATGTACGTATTTCTCATACATTTTAATTGAAAATTAAAATTAGAGTTCGGTCTGACCAATCTTGTTTTAATTAAAAGATAACGTATTTACTTCTTATTCACTTAAATTATTTATCCAACAAAGTGCCTCCACGGACTCCTAAGAACAAGTAGATAGAAGAATTGATAGTTTTTCAGGATAAAATTAACCAAATCGTAAATTGAAATTCTCAGAATGGTTTGGTATTTGTAGACGTGAACGCTTGTCGGGAGTTTAAAACATAATTTCATCATCCTGTTTGCACAACACCACTTCACATGCAATTCCACAATGCAACGAAAAATTCTTGGCGAATAACATTAGAACCTGGAAAATCTCATAACCCACATTAACGTAAATAATTTTCCACTGGGTCACGAACTTGGGAAAGCACTTGGCACGAATTATTGAGGCCTTCGCTCGATTACCCTTTAAACCAATGAATTTCAATGAAAAACATTTCTTGAAAATTACGTTGAAGAATTTACCACTTACCCAACTACTAACATTAAAAAATCCAAACAACTCTAAAGAGTCTAATAAATTTCATTATTTTCTATAAGAAATTGAATAAACTTTTATAGATTAGATTACTTGCAAAGTGGTAACTTCATTTACTTAAAATGTTAGTAGGAATGAGTTTTGATTGTTCATTCCTTTAACTGCAACAACTTTCTGGAAAAAACTGTGATATTGTTATCCCATGATTTTTTTAATTGTTTTGGAGAAGAAAACACTCACGTATTACTTGTGAATTGAGGATTCATACAATAGATTTATACGCTTTTTTAGAAGTGCTAATAGCTGTCTGATATTTCATAACTCCAACTGAGCGATATTCCAGGAAATTTCACCACTCATAATAAACAGAGGAGTTTCTGTTTTTCAACGTTTTATCATCCATTAGGTATTTGACTCATTCTCTTGAGACAGCGAGAGGGAAAGATTGAGTCGTGAGGATCAGTGATCTCATATCCCGCTGGTGATGATCGCTAAGAATAGAATTCACTACTTGCAAATTTTACCCTAAATACCTTCTGCATGTGTAGGTCTGGATTATTTTAGATCATTAGTATCAAAACATTGTGTCTAGAGATGTATACATTTGAAAGATAAAAAGTGCCTCTGGAAGGAGATGGCCCCGGATGTATCCGCAATGGGATTCTATCTAGCTCGAAAAGTCTTCATTTATAAACTCATTAATTGTTCTGATCTTAAGGCTGTTCTACATCCATAGGTAGTTAGAATTTACGTTTTTCCTTTTTTTTTGCAAACTTACTATGGGATTGACGTGAGAAAATATAAAGTTTTTGCGTTTTGTCATTATTTAATGACCAACGAAGTTCCAAAGTAATGCGAACATTTTTCAGCATTTTTTATAAACATTTTAAAAACATCACAAAATTATAGGAAAGATGCATGAAATGATTGCACTACCACAAGCCTTTATGAGGCATTAATGACCACACGCTAAAACTTCTTATCGATAATTTTCCAAAAAAATTTTAAAAAACGTAAATTTTGGCTATATATGGGTGTGGAGCAGCATTAAATCCAAAGACATCATCGCATCGTTCACTTCTGACTGAAATTCCCCTCCCGGAATAGCTCCGGTTGCTAATGAATCCGAAAATAAACCCCACTGGATGTAAAAAATTTCAGTGAAATTATTTCCCAAATCCATAAACTAGTCCGAACTATATTCTGTCCCCAGTTACACAGAGAAACTCCCATGGAAAACCATTAAACATTTTCTAATTTATAAACAACAACAATAAAATGTACAAACTGCGGATTTTATAAATTGATTGAATTTTATTCTACTTTCCTGATTGGGTCATGTGCACGTGTGCGAATGGTCAACTGATGGTCAACTTTCAGAAAATGGGAGGAATAAACAGATAAATTGATTCCAAAAATCCAGAAATTTTGTCAGTCCATAGATCCTAATATAGACTAGAACTGTGTTGAATTTCAGCCTGATCGGTGGAGTAGTTTCGAAATATAATTATAAAATAAACTATCAGCAACTATTCAACCGATTTCCTTTTTCTTATAAAATATTCGTCTCAATGTGCTCTATATAGATCAGTCAGACTATATATGTATTCCTACAAAGTTTTCGAGATATTTCATAGTAACTATGACTCGCATAGTAATGCTCACTATATACATACAATAATAGTGCTTAACTATGCTGAGTGTGTCCAGTAAATTTCTGTGAAAATCGGCATGAGGGGGACATAGTATCCATTATTATACAGACACTATTCCCCAACCTGTAATGTTTACATAATATTGATTACTATGCAAGCGCGTTTGTCATGTTTTGTAATAGTTACGTAGTGTCATGTCAAATCTGTGATTGTGGCGCTGGTTAAAGTCAGTGGTGATACGGTCATTTAATTATTCCGTCCTCTCATTTTATTCTACTCTCTTTTAGCTTTTTTTATGGTGATGATTTTCATTTCAGGATTTGAAAAAATCTCTCGGGCGTGGTACACCCTCGAGGCGTAACTGCAGTGTCCGTGTGACCTGTCTTGGGCTTTTGAGGTGTTTCACGCGCCGACAGAAGTTCACTTTCCCGTCTGATGGTGTTTCACACGCTCTTGGACCCTTTTTCTTATTTTTATCCCCACCATTCTTCAATTGTAATTGTGAAGAAATTCTAGGTATTCTTGACCTCTTGAAGGGGAATACCGTTATACCCGCATTTCCGGGACGAAAAATATCAATTCTATCCTATTCTTTTTTTCTCATTGTAATTGTATTGAGTCTATTTTTAGATGTCTGTAATGCCGTGGATATAGCATACGTTAGAGAGAGAGGGATTGATAATGTGTTTTTTTTTCTATTCATATCACTGTGAAGCTATCATTTATTATTTAACAGCCAGTCAGACTGCCTCTCTTTTTCCACATTATTTGTACTTTTTGTGATTTCATAGATTTATTATTGTCCTCATGTTGTACTGGATTAGATTGGGGGAAAGACAACGAAAATATTTAACCATACAATCGACCAATGGTGCAGAGTCCAAGTGACACGCCAAATAGAAGGGGACAGTAATTTTTACGAGGACGCCCATCCAAGGTCCAGCATTGCCTGGCAACTATAAACTATCAATAATTATGCGTATGTAGTATTTCGAGAAAACTCGAAATACTTCCGCAGTAACTGGTGATGCTAAATATTTTCCACTGCATCCACAAAAAAGAGTCCTTCTGCTAGATTTATTCACTCCTGCCAAGAAATTAACTACTTCGCACAAGTCGTAAATTGGATAAATTTACTTGTATTTATCTGTATTAAATAGTAAGTTTATGATATTTAGTACTTAACATAAGTAAGTGTATACGTATTGCATTTGAAATGTGAGGATTTTCTTGCAGTTAATAAATTTACATGGTGAAAGTGATTTATGTTCTCAGTTCTTTGCTCAAGTCACCAAATTTAGATTCTGTTTTGATAAATGCATTGAAAGGTGATTGTGGAAATTTTTGAAAAATTCCCTTGAGATTGTTATAATTCTCTTAAAAATAAACCGATTTCATTTTGCGCGATTTTCTACACCTTTTTATTTAGATACATACATTATTTTCTTAGCGGCTTAATCTGTCGAAATATTTGAAAGAAAAACTTCAAAAGTTTTAACAGCAAGAGATTTTCTGGATTGAATCAGATCTGTTTTAAAAAATGGAGACAATTTCAAGGATGAGAAAAAGTTTCAATCAAAATTTCAGAATGGAATGACAATTAAACCACTAGCTTAAAACAATGTGCAACATTTACTGAAGAATCCTTCACAGTTGGCTAATTATACTTGGAATACCGCATATGTTTCCTGGTAATAAACATGTGTGTTACCATTAAATTTGCACTAGAGAAGGTATTTATAAGTATTGATACGTGAGTCACTGAGATATTTTGAATCCAATGACTTGGTATTCATATAGTCATCGAAATACACTTCGCGTAGAATTTTAGTATTTCTGAAAATGACTGTGGAGCAAAGCAGATGAAAATAGCGAAGAACTTGAAACATTGAACTGTGCATTCACCTAATATTCTTGAAGAGAACATGTTATCTTGAGAGATAAATATCATGAAACATCTCTCAAAGAGAAAGTTGTCATATTAATTATTGATTTATTGAAATCCCATAGTATGTGGTATTTTCGGAAGGGAAATACTGAAGGACATTAAATTGTTTAGATGTAAAAAGGATGAATAACTATTTACCGAATAATAATGTGACAGTGGAAAAATGAAAATCAGAATTTATCATTCATTCGTAATTGTTTTATTCCATTCATCCATCCATTGGTTTGAGTATAACTGAAGTAATGATTATGCAAGAGAGCACTTAACTAATACGAATATGGAAACACACATGCAGGCTTGCATGTGACTTTGACTCGACTTCCGGCCTCCAACGATGCACGGGAGTTTCCGGCGCCTCGTCTTCCCATAAATAAACTCTAAAGTTTTTTTCCATCATTTTTATTCGTCTCCTTCCCATGTATTTATGTCTTTTCGAATGCGATTATTTCAACGGGGTTCGAGTGCAAATTACTACCAATAAGAGGGAATGAGACTACGTGGAGAGGATTAAATAGTAGCAATTACCATATCCATAAGAGAAATATGGCTGCATAGTTAAAGGGCTTTCAATGAATGGTAAACAGTTAGCTTTTGTATGTTGTTGAGTAAGTCCCATCGTCCATCTTATAGTATACTAATTAAACTGATAATTATAATTAAAAGGTAATATAACGAAGCTATGTTATGTGGTAATACTTACACACAGAAAATACTATGCTGACAATACGAGATGTAGAACGTTAATTGCGATTTTTAACTCGGAAATTACCATTCCGAACTCGTAAATTACGTGAATTACAAGGTCCGACCGCGTAATTTACGCTCTCTACAAATCATGTAAAATCAAATGTTCAAGTTTGAGGATATTTTGAGGTATCTGGACATGACTTTCAGTGGCTTTTTTTCAACACGAGAATCCGTACCGCGCGCCTGCGCGCGGCTTTGAAACTATTTCTGTAAAGGAGTTACGATTTTGTAATCTCGCGCCACTTTAGGCGGACCAATAAGGAATCGTGGCTTCATGATTTCGAGATTTTCGAGATAATCGGTTGTGTCAAGCGTGTCTCTTTTAGAATAGGATTTTTCCAAAAGAATTCAAAGAGTTTTGAATATTTGGGGAGCATCGCTGAAAAATGAGAGAAATCGAAGATGTCAACTTCTGAGAGAAAGACCTAGCCATCTTCCATGGCCTCCGGAAGGTTTCCCAAATTTACAAGAATTTCTTGAAAAAAAGTCCCTGCAAATCATGTTCAGATGACCCAAAATATCCTCAAACTTGAAGATTTGATGTTGCCCAAAAAAGGTTTTCTTATATGTGTCCTCCCATTTACGATTTCAATCACCGATTCTACGTGATTGAGATCCCGTAAATGACGAGAAAGGAGGCGTAAATTACACGGTCGGATCCGTAATTTACGAATTCGGAATCGTAATTGACGACATTTCTGGGCGTAATTTACGTTTGAGAAATCCCGTAAATTACGTTCTAAATCTCGTATTTCCACTATAGTGTTTTCTGTGTGTACAATGTTAATCACATGGTGATAACTACTATGTCCCATGGCAATGTATACTATGTTAACATCATAATTGTCAAGTAACTAATTATTATGGCACACCAACATTACTGTATCAGCATCATATCAACATAGTCATAATAACTATGTCAACATGATTGTCATGTTCCATAATGGTTACATATATCCTGATGCTGATATAGTTAGCATAATTAGGTTGGCAATGACGGCGACATAGTAGATATAGTACAATGCTTACATGGTGTATAGTAGTATAGTATAGTAGTATAGTATAGTATAGTAGTAGTTTCTGTCAGCACAGGAATGCTCACTATGTTAATATAGTGATTCATCTTTATGTTCACAGTAAAATTTACAAAATTTTGTTAACATTTACAATGCAGAAAATCCTACATAGGCATTTTAACTATTCAATTTTCTCCGTGCAAAGATAAACGAAGTAAATAGTGGAATATTTTTAAACTGGAATTTGACGATAGGCGCACTCCATAAAATGGTCAAATAGGTCAGTACCGCAGTTACGTAACGCCAAGGAGATGGAGAAAGTAACACGGACAATTTCCTACATCTATCCCTACCCCAATCGACCCTTATTCATGCCCACCTCCATCCACACTGGTGTTTATAAACACAATCTACCATCTTGCAATGACGCGTTATACGGTAGAAACTATTAACCCAGAAAGAAATCATTTAAACTATTTTTTTCCCCTCTGGCAAGAATAGAATCTTAAAGAATTTCTTTCGTTCTACTTTCGTGTTCTTTATGGGTGACATAACAATTTCATTGATTACCTCGTGGAATCGTTGTCCAGAAATTTGTATACCAAACATAAGGCATAAAAGTGAATAATTCTTTCAAGCAGTCAAAGATATTGTATATGTATCAATGATTGTTGCTTGTATCATCACGGAGCATTGACGTATAATTCCAGTATCAACGTTTAGTGGAATGTACAAGATTATGTTTCTGCTTAATGTTACGCAGATTACAAGAACGTTTTAATAAATTTACAAATTATCATTTATTCAATTAATTATGATTTCATGGAATCTCGAATTATTAACGGAAAGATTCAATTGATTGACTTTGATTTGATTTCGAACATTGCACCAACGTTGCACCAATGTTGCACCAACATTACGTCAACGTTGCCACAACATTCCAACGCTAATTCCAACTCTAACGAATATAAATCAAATCGATGTAAACCTTCCAATATTATTTTTCAGTGATCTTTTAAGACTAAAAAACAAACACAAGCATGTATACACAATATAAGAACATCATAGCTCAATTTCTGAGTCCAAAATGCCTTCTGCCACAAAAATCGAAAATTTCCAATTCAATAAAAATTCAATGTTTTCGTTTGATAAAAAAAAACGTTAGCATCAATTCAACCAAATAATGAGAAAAATAACGAGTGGCAGGAATTTCATTGAGGAACAACATTGTTTTGAGATGATGAAAAACAAGAGTTTGTTGAGTTTATCTGCACCGGTGCCGAGCCGTTACGTACTATAACCCACCGACTGCATTGCGCAAAATTGCGGGGCAAGCGTCCTCGTGCTGTATAAATCCAAGTATCAAGCAAAGAAAGCATTTAACATCCGGTGCGCAAGTATCCAAGTGCTCCCCTCTCCTTGTTGTGTTTTTTTATTCGCCATAGCCGTTAGTTTTTTTATCTTCCGTGTTCCAGATTCTCAGCTATTCCGCCATCACCTTAACAGGACTTAATTGTTTGTTTAGGTCTACGAGTAGAGAAAGATGCTCGTCATCCGAGTGATACAACTGCGCAGCCAATTGGTATATGTATATTTTGTTTCTACGTATTCCCAAAGCGCATGAAGTGCGTAAATGTCATGCACCAAGTAGACATCCGATAATGATTAACCGATAATCTAATCGGCCCTGTTACGATTTAACCGCGCACATATTCGACGTAAAAATGTCATTATATATATGTAGAATTGTACTATGGCCTAGACAAGTTGGAATAAAGTAGGTCGCGGCGCAGTTCTGCCTGATGCGTAGCTCAGTTCTATACACGTATCATAGGAACTACAATCCTCAAATTGTCCTGCGCATGTTCTTCCCAACCATCTCTTTTATTCATTTATTTATTTTTCATGCCTATGTATAATATCGAACGAGTTAAGTAATTGAAGAGAGCGAGCGATATTACGTAAAATCACAAGCGCTCAATGTTGTTTACCAATGGAGGACTGCACATTCTTCTTGTGACGGCGAACGAAACAGCAGATGAGCTCGCAAATTGTGTGCAAATTATTCTGGCAATATCTCGGGAATTCAATATTTTCGGCATAAATATTTTTCGATTTATTCACAAATCCCTCATCAACTCTGACGCGCACTTTTTATCAAACTTTCTCCACATTTCTTCGATCATTACTCAGTCTTTACTACAGCGTCATAACGACGAAATACTACGTCGTTAAATCCGAGCATTGTTATTATTAATCTAGCATTGTTGTCCTCGATTCAAGTCATTCAGGCGAATTTTCTGTGTCAAATAGAGTAAACATACCTGTGATGCATCGAGTACTCTTTACCCAGACGCCCCAGTTAAGCTATCTGGCCTACTTCCATACTTTTTACATTACCCCAACAATTCCAGACTCTGTGAATATTTAATACTATAGTGTATATCACAAAAACTGTTATATTATGCAACGCAATTGCAATTGCCGTTGTATCAGTCATATCATATCTTACAAATCATTAAAAAAGTGTGCATTCCAGCTTTGTTTGTTTGTTTGGACGAAAGTAAATCGTTTGCCATAACAAAATAGTCATAGTGCCTCTCACGATTGGTCTAAATAAACAATTAGTAAGAAGAAAACAATGCGCACAATCATTGGATCGCTCATGGCAATTGAGATGAAATGAAAGTAAAATAAGAACAACCAGTGATTAAGGGGAATTTTATTTGGATGTAATTGTGACTCAGTGGCATGCGTTTAAACACATTGGAATTTGTTTATCTGCAAATCACATGGAGAATACGATGGAATGTGCGCCGGGTTCATGACGCAGCAGAGCACATGCACTTCGAGTGCTCAAATGTTTCACAACATTCCGCAATATTCGCATATGGATCTGTCTAGAAGATAGACAAACAGATGAATTGCCAAGTGCAAAAATTTTATAAGGGACTGACGAGTTCTACTTACTTTTTTCATTCTTTCCTTTTTTTTTTTTATTTCGGTTCCGCCCTCGTTTTTCTAGGACGTCTATACAAGCCGGATCCGAGTTGAAGAGTTTATTTCGCAAGTTCACGCAATGGCAATTCTTCAGGTTTTTTAAGTTCTATTTTTAGATCTCTGCCGCATGTTTTTCTAGAGAGCTGCGGTTTTATTGATTTCTGTGGTTGAAGTAATGGTGATGATAATTGGGAAGTTATTGTGACACTTTTATGTGAGGGGGGGGGGGGGCTTTGTATTATGCTGAATGAGAATTTTGTCTTATTGTTGACGAGTCCGTGTTATTGTTTTGAATTGAATAAGTGGAATGGACTTCCCGGATTGAAGAGATTAAACGAAATCCACGGAAAAGTGAAACGTACGCGGTATTTTTAACGCCTGACCAATGTTTATGTTAGCTTCTTGGAAAATTGATATTGTCGAGTCAGCGATGATTCTACTGAAATGTTCAATACGTCTTCATTATTAAAGGAAACAGAAGTTAAATGGAGTCTATTTTTCCACATACTCATTCCTATATCGAGACGCATATTCAATTTCTCGTAATTTCCACATTTTTTTTTGCGCACACTGTAAAAAGTAACACAGCGAAAAAGTTTGACTGAGAATAAATAATAAATTTATCTATAAATATTTGGGAATTATTTTTCTATTTTCCAGATTAGAGGATTGCTGAAGAGTGTTAGGGGGGCGGCGCCTATGTTATTGTTGAGTAATCAACGTAAACTTTCCGGGTTGATGAGATGGCAAGAAATTCAGAGAAAACATGATGCACGGAGATGGTTTTAATGAGTTGAGTGCTGAGGATGAATATTTTATCGTTAAATTGTTTATGTGGGGAAATTCTTCAGTTAAATCCCCTCAGATATTAAAATTAAAATGGATATAAAAAACTATTCTAAAACTGATCCTAGACAAAGGAGTTCTAAAGTATACGGAAAAAATTATACAGTCAAAATTCTTATACGGGTATTCGGGCATAGTAAATGTTTCCGAAAACAAGTAAATATTACTATGGACATGGGAATATTTACCAAGGAATATCATTATACTATGGACCATAGTAAAATATCTGAATAATAATTGTCACATTGACATGATAACCACTACTATGTCACCATACTGTGCTACTATGTCCCATATAATAATCGTTTCATGGTAATGGTAATGACATTGTCGCATTGTCATAACTATACAACATGTCACATAGTAATAATTTCCATGCCTACATAGTTATGACCATATTGACATGATAACCACTACTATGTCACCATAATGCGCTACTAGGTCCCATGTAATAATCGTTTCATGGTAATGATCATGGGATTGCCATGACTATATAGCCTGCCACATAGTAATAATTTAAATGTTTATGACATGCCCCACAACAATAGTTACAATGCTCACGTGGTAATTGCATTGCCATTGCCATAGAGTATATTCCAGAGCAATAGTTATAATATTAGCACGGTAATGTCGTATTCATTACCCTGATACGCAGCAGCCATCACCATGGCACATAGTAAGCATTACTATTTTCCCATAGTATTCTATTAGCATGGTAATCTGCACCATTTAATTCTTCCATGAAACGATTTTTGTAAGAGAGTTACGACTTTGTAATCTCCCGCCACTTTAGGCGGACCAATAAGGAATCGTGGTTTCATGATTTCGAGATTTTCGAGATAATCGATTGTATGAATCGTGTCTCTCTTAGAATGGGATCGATGATGTCATATGTACTCTAAGCAACGATTCCAGACTATACGTAAAATAATCTATAAAACGATGATTTGATGATGATTTCAATAAATTGAGTCACCCTTTCGATTTCAACTCTTCGTACATCGCCATTACTCTCATTACCGTAATTCAATTGGGACAAGTTTTGATATTTGCAGTGTTGGATGGAATGGGATGGGGTGGATGAAGACTAGCTTATTGGAAACTGAATACCGGTGACGAGAGCTATGTAAACACGGGGCATTGAAAACGGCGCCGTATGTATATTTCTAGGTAACACATCGTGGGCGTCCAGTCGTGGAAGAAGATGGGGATGTTACCAAGTGGGAGCAAAGCACCGCGGTACAATACTAATGCAACTTTGCCTGTATCAATGTGTACATATACCGAGGCGTAATTTTGTAGCGTCTCATCTTGTGTTGGAGAACGATAAACCAGGGCTTTACGACAGTTTTCGCGGAAGCTCGAATTTCGCCGTCTCGCACTCTCGGTCTCGTTATATATGTTTTGTTGCTGGGCTGAGATGACTTACATGTACACAAAGGTACGAACATCGTTATGCTAAGGGCTTTCCAGAAATTCCACAAACGAAAACGTGAAAATTCCAAATATTGAGCGAGAATTAAATTTTTCATTTAAAATGTAACTGTTATTTGTTTACCTGCAGAGGAAGAAGTAAAAGTGAACGTCTGGCGATTAACGCACACAAAACTCACGTGTTTGCATGAAGACGCTAATGGTCACGAGAAAAATCTTGTATGTGTTTGTAATTCACCAATAAGAGGGCCTATATCCGGTATGTGAGTCACGCTGCATCACTGATATCTCGAGAAACTACTCACTGCGTCTGTGAATAACTGAACTATTTTACCCGTGACGCTGGTCTTCATCAATCAATATGTGTTGGTGTGTATAGGTTTTGTTGAGTTATTGTACAGAGGAGAGGAAAATTTTCTCATCGCCTACAGTAGCGGCCGAAATGCGATTTAGCAAAGGCGGCGCCAGTTTGTCGGCCATAGTCTACGTCCAAGAGGTCGCATACGATACATATAGGGTTTCCGTGTTATTGGCTAACTCTAGACCAGACCCATTCGGTGGGTTACCGTGTCAGCTTGGCTTGGATCGAGCTTTTTAATACGATTTGAGAAAATTCTTGACCTACTCTATAGACCAAAATAATTGGTCACTCCAACACGAACAACAATTACAAAAAAGCTTCACTTTTCGCCACGGTTTTCCGTGCGTAAAGTGTTAGTTCTTCGCTTGACGTTGAAAAACAATTTTTCGTAAAAAAAAATAAAACGTTGAGTAACCATTTCGATACGTTGTCTCCGAAAAAGCATTCGAGGTCAAACAGTATTTGTTGGATACATATGGAACTTCTTACACTCTGCTTATTTTCAAGCATTGAAAAAATAACTGAAATAAGAATCAGCGGCAACTTGGTGAAGTATTTTTTTCCTGACATAATGCTATAATTTTTCTACACCGATTGTACGTCTGATTCTCTATGCTTTAAGTTGATCAATGGCAACTCAATATTGATTACTTTCCAACTATTACTATGTAGGTGAGAATACATTGCCAACAATTTAATTGAACGACTCGATCTTTCATTTATTTTTAACAAATAAACTTTCGTTAAAGACTTGATATAATGTAAGCTAGGTTGTTAATGTCCAATGTTGCTTGCTCGAGAGTTCATCTCCAAGTGTCCCTGGTCACCAATTCGTCCAGGATGACAGGTCTACCCACAAGACAAGGCCCTTTGTCTATGGGGTTGGTCCACGTGTTGGGCTGTTTTGGTCATAAACAGCCTAAATGTTTCCATTATTCCCTCCGATCTGTTACAACAGGTCTCTTGTTTGTTTTAATGTCGAAAATATTTACAACAACTATTACTATAAAATAAACCGTTATAAACATTTTACTATAAAGAAATTTATCATGCCCCATAGTAATGGCTTTGATATTCCATGCTAACCATCAACATGGGACATGGGCCATCGGACATGGAATATTGAAACATTAATATACTGACATAGTAATCATTACTAAATTAACAAACCTATCATTACTATGGAACATGGTAACGATTACGATGTGACGTAATAAATCGTCCATAGCAACCCTATCGTAGAGAAGTGAGCGCTTCTTATAAAAATTTTTTCAAGTGTTACTGATCGATGAAGTTGTTGATTAGAGCGTAATCAATTATCTATTGATTCAGATAAAAAACGAAGTAGATGGAACACCCAACAAATGTTCGTATGAAAGGTACGGAAATCTAGGATTTTTACTGTAAAAAAAATCGACAAAATAAACTTCCCTCTACGAAATACAGTAACTAAAGCCTAGTATTAGTACGAAAATAGACCCACTATCGCAAAACATAAATTATTTATCGCAAAAATTAGAACGTGTCGTTAATCTTTAAACGGATTGTCCATCCGATGCTTCCTCGAAAGAAATAGGTTTTTTATCTACCCGTACGAAATAGGAACAGAAAAAATTGGACATTTGTTTTGAATACGAACGTCAATAAATAAAGTCGTTCAACTGTCATCGGGTTTTTACCATAATGCAGGACAGTTTATTTACTGAAGGAATATCGCAAGTTTCTGGGAACTAAAACCAGTGATGGTTCAATGTTCAACTTCTGGTTCACCGATTTCCAGATTCGGATGTTCTGTTGCAAGCCTGATCGGAGAATCCCGAACGGGATGGACCTAAACCCGATTTTGATCAATTACCACTACCTGCAGTCGGCAGGTCCAAACATTTTTTCAATTCTCTAATGATTTCAGTTCGATTGTCTGAAGCGGACGTCTCGTGGTTTCCGAGTGGAAGAAGGATGACTACGACTGGTCAGGGTTTTCCCCGAACCTCGGCTAATGCGGCACACACAGATTAGGTGGTAGGAAGAGAACAAATCGTAAAAACCCAAAAGGGTATAAGAATTAACAAATAGTATATTTCCGGGCTGTTGCTATGGAATTTTTTGCTCGTCTAGAATTGGCGTCGGGGCCGAAGCCGAGCAAAAAATCCGTCTCTACAGCTCAGACATGATTTTTCCGTAAAGATTTTAATTGCCAGACGAGAAATCCACTGCACAATGACACTAAACGAAAAACCATTGATCGGCATTCAATCTTTTTTTTCCTTATTGATTCAAATCATAAATGCCTCAAATGAGTCAATACCGCCATTTCTTTGAAAAGAATGGAGATTTAGTGCATATTTAGTGCAATAAATTGACAATTTCGCGAAAAGATTGATTGAAAAATGAGATTTGTTGTTAACAAAAACAAATTTGTTACGAATTTCAAGGAAGAACATACACGTTCAATCAATGCTTTTTTTCTTCTCAGTGCAGTAGCTAAAAATATTACAATTGAGGAGGAAAAAATACCTATCCTATTGAAAACAAGGAAAGTGTTGGAGTCCACGGGGAAGTTTGGTACGCAGATAGGATAAATATAGCGGAAAAGAAAAATAATCAATAGAGGAAAGGAAAAAAGGCATTGAGTTGTGTAAATACAGTGATAACGAAGGGTAAGATAAGCCTCTCATCCCTCTTTGGCTCTAGTTGGTTGAGAATCCAAACCCTGTGAATGTTTTTTACTGGTGCAGCCTTATTGCCGACAGGATGTCAATATTATGATAGTGTCCCTGTGTGCAACAATTAATTCACTCGCTCTGTTTTCTTATATCGATCACAATCTCGACAACGGGCTTCCCCGCCTCTTTATCTTCAAGATTCCAACCTGACCAAGGTTCAATTTTTGATTAGTATTTCTTATGATTTCTCTTGTTCCATTGATTAATAAAACTTATCAGATGACAACATACCATTGGAATTCCATCAATTGTGGTCATCGTGCCAATTTGATTTGCGTTATTGTTTTCGTGGGAATGACTGATAATTCAATTCGCTCGAAATGTTTACTCTTTATGGATTACTAGATTAAAATCATACGGCCTGCATAATTTTTTACCGAAAAAATTAAAATTCACTAGCTCCTCTGATTGACGTAACAACAATTCCATTTTCATAAAGCATCAATGAGAATCAATTCTCAACTGCATAACGACTTGGACTATTACGGGTAATTGTAAACCCAAATTTAATGACAAAAAAAAGTGTGACGGCGATGGACAAATTAAACATTCGGCAGATTCATGTACGGAGAGGAAAATTCAATAAAAATTACGGGCCTGTTCTGTAATCTGCCAGTCGAAACAGTCTTTTGTCAAAATTACGGAACAGGCACATAATTTTGATTGAATTTTTCTCTTCGTGTGGTGAGAATAAATGGAGCGCAAGACGTTTTTGTGCTGGTCATCAGCGTGCTGACCCTATGACCAAATCTCCCAGTAGCGCAGGTTCGAGTCCCGATAATGAAAAAATTTTTCATCATCGAGGCACGAGTTGATTAGTTATAAGTTAGCTAAAGGAGAGTGCGGGGTCCTTTATTTATTTTTTTCTATTTTATGTCCTTTTTCTGGTCTTTTCCTCGATTATTTCCTGTTCTGTTGCCCTACTGCAACTTTTGAATATATTTTCAACGTACTTGAGCAATTTTGACACATAGTGACCTTCACCGATTTTATCGAAATCTTTTATTTTAGGCTGGAGTAGGCTGGAGTAGTATATAGATTCTATATACGCGGTATATTAATAAAATATTTAATAAATTTTTAATTAGGCTGGAGTATCGCGTATATAGATTATGGGTGTTGGAACGGATTGGTAAAAGATCAACTAAGACCATACCTCCTGGCACCACCCAACTAACTACTGTATAATTATTTAGGGAATGTCATTTCAGTAATTCAATGGAAGGATTCGATCGTCATTACTATACACTGTACGACTGATACCAGTTGTCGCAATGAATATTAAGTGATAACATATGTTTATTAGCTTTTTTCGATGAACACTTCAGCACTGCAAACAACTAAGCACGTCATATTGACAGTTAATCGTGATTTTTCCAGAAATTATCGGATGTTTGAGATAGATGTTGTTCGCGTGGGTGAAATTGGTGGTTGACTCTCGGGAAAACATCAAGTGGAGAATTGTTCTTCAATTCGATATAGTATTTTTGCTAATAATAAATTGATAAATACGATTCTGCATTGCCATCTGGAAAGTTATATCAACATATATAATTACGATAATTATCGCCGAACTTCAATAGTATGGAAACTATTATTTTAAGTTCTAATCAAATTCAATTGGAGTAAAATGTCCCACGAAAGGCTTAGAATTCAAATATTTCTAAAGTACGAGTTTTTTCTTTTATATCGATACAACGGTTATTGCGATTATTTCCGTCTTTCATTTCGCGGTCAATAGGACGTCGAAGCTGTTGGATTTCGGGGATTCCCCTGGGGATAAAATTCATTAATTTCATCCGATTGATTGAATTGAGTGACGGTTAGGGTGCGTGCGCCGACGGCCATCGCAGAAGCGGGCAATTCAAATTAACTATTACAGTTTCTGCTTATCCAGGATATCGAGGAAACATCGATATCTGGCTCAATTTTTTTATTCATTATGTTGAATGTGGTTGAATAATTTTTAGTTCCTTTCTTGGGTTTCCCCATGTTTTCAACAATTGCTTTGCGCACTAGTGTCTTCAGTTTGCTAAAGCGTAATACGTTAGTTCTCGTTGACGCTTCTGATACGTCAATCTTTTTTCTAACGTATTTTTCAATCTCAATAATTCATAACCAGCTAGAACTTAACTTCGTCAATTTTCCATTTTTTTTTTTGAGTTAATATTACGCATTGCAACGATTACAATACACCCAGTCGGACGGAAAAAAAAATAAAGTGAGAAAAAAATGGATTTTTAAATTTCAATTCCCCGAATGGCGAACCTCGCGAACACAGTGCAATAACACGCGACGCCATTTATCGTGATCGTAACGGTCATGTTTACGATATTCATTGCGTCATGAACATCAACGTAAACAACGAATGATAACGTTGCCAGTGGATTGTTTTATCAGAAGACAATGTGTACAAAACGTCTAGCGACACGTGCACATCATCGAGGTTAAAAATCGAAGAGACACTCTTGGTGTTTTTATCTCGTCTCCTGCACATTTAACTTCTTAATTATGCGCCGTCACGAGAAAGAAAATTATTACAAAAAAAGACATTTCAGCGACTCGTGTCTGCGATTAGAAGCTAACTGCAAATATGGCATTACATTTTTTATCTTTCGTATATTGTGAAAAAAAAAGTGAGACGTTCAAAGGTGGAAATCGGTGTCAAGGCGACGTGATTACAATTTCAGATTGTTTATTACCTATCGACCAAGTGGCTACAAATTAATCAAATGACGTTAATACTTGACTTTTTCCGGCTACGCTCTCCCGTCACATCTTCATGCAACGTACGTTAAACAATTTTCAAGACAAAGGTGTGACGTTCATTGTCACCCGATTCGTGTGTAGACACCTGGAATACGGATCTGTTTACAACAAATTTTTGCAACTCGGCATAATTCCACATCGGATCATCATTCTCTTACTATGACGTCAATGGATCATTTTACTTTAACACTTTGTCGTGCGGTTCAACGAATGCATCCCCATATTATGCTGCATAAATTATTTATGATTTATTTGTTCAGTAATGTTTGGTCGTTAAAGACTAATTAATTATTATCGGTTAATTGAAAAAGAAAAAAAGACAAACATGATGCCCATTCATGAGGAAAAAGTCCAATGAACAAAGTTACACGTGCGATGGTAATTTATCGGAATTCAATGATTTTCTTGGGAGTAGCACTTTTTTTTTATTCCAAAGGCTCATTAATTTATTGCTAAAGTTTTTCTTAGTTTCAAATAAATAATATTTTAGTGGTTACATTATTTTTGCGCAAATAAAATAATCTCTGAGCCCGTGATAGTAGATTTAGAGTGGTAGATCCGATACAAATTTCAAATTTCAAAATTTTGCATTTTCATCCTTCTCACAGTTTTTTTTATAGTTTTGTAATAATCATATCATTCCCAAATTCGAACGCTAAAAATAACAACAAATGATTATTTTATCACAGCAGCAATTACAAAGATATTAATAATTATTTTTTGAGTAAAAATAAGCCTAAAGTAAAATCATTTGTAATATAAAAAAATCATAAATATATGGAACAGAATTGTTTTGTTGAGTTGTTAGAAAAAATTCGGAAAATTCAAAGGAATGACTATTTGAACTGCTGAGACTATTCTAATTCATTATTCTGGCACAAAAACCAGTCAATTTCCTATCCAACGGATGAAGCAAAGTTTTTTAATCATATATTTGATTTTGATACACATCAACGATATTGTTTTACAAATATTTTCAAGTGGACTGCAGCGAATGCTAATGGAACTGGTTTGAAAATTAAGAGCGAGATTGATTAGGAGGGATTCATTGACAAACGGAGGGTTTTAAATACTCGATTAGAAGGTCTAGTCCCCCAGTGGATGTAGAGTTGAGTCTCCCCTGAATATTCCTAGCTAACCGTCTGAAGAATGTCTTTCCTCCTTCTCCTCAACCTTCTGAATCTCCCACAGAGTCTGCTTCCACCTCTCATCTCTTTGGAACCATCTCTTCCGTCTGTGAACGTAGACCAAACAAAGGAAGCCGAGAAGAAGTTGGTGACCGCCATTGGAATTTCGGCTGGCGGCGGTCTTTCACTTCATTTGGATGTCTCCGCTCCTTTTACATTCCATTATTGTCTACAGTCAACTTTGAATTAGTCCCGGGAGAAATAATTTCAAGTACTTCCGTACTATCTACACTTATATACAATATACATTTCACCCGAGGATTTATATTCTTCATTGGAGAAAATAGCTTTTTCCGAGCCATTTCTTCAGAGCAGTCCATAGTAACACGGAATAGTATATTTCATAACAAGTGCGGAAAAGATTTTTGGTCTGTGGGAGGTTTACAGCACGGGCCGAAGGCGAGTGGTATAATTCCACAAGTAAAAAATTACTTTTCATCACGATGTACCGAAAAGTCACTTTATATCTTAGCGGGAGTAAAAAGTGCGTTCCTAACCTCGATTCGCTCGTTTCGATCGCGCTTTTTATCCCTTAGGACATAAAGTAGTATATGCACCACGGTCGAAAAGTGTTTTCTCCTGGGGGTGCATAATGTACTATTTTAGGCATGTGAAGCGAAGCGGAGAGTCCCCGAAAAGTGACTTTCTCACACATTACGCCGAAAAATATTGTTCGCAACTCGTGCAGAAAGTTGTTTTTGGCACGTGGAATTATACCACTCGCCTTCGGCTTGTGTCAAAAGTTACTTTTCCGCACTTGTTGCGAAATATACTGTTCTGCTCGAGTTGTGAACAATATTTTCCTTTACAATGTGCAGGAAAATCAGTTTTTAAGCCCGTGAAGTAAAGCGGAGTTATAAAGTTACTTTTCGGCACATCCTGGTGAAATGGTATATTTCGTAACAAGTGCAGAAAATTGATCTTTAGGGTGTGGGAGGTTTATAGCACGAGCTAAAGGCGAATGGTATGATCCCACATCCCAAACATCATTTTCCGCCCGAGTTGCGCAGCAAATCGGACTTGTATAATATTATATAATAATAATATTACATATATACAACAGTTAATAGTGCATGTTTAAACGAAGATGAATAGATGAATCGAGCACTTAGCAATTAGTCAATTGATACACATTCAAATGAGATTTTGCAAAAATGCAAAAATGTAAATAATAAGGGACACCATCGAATGGTCTTGAAATTTCAATTGGCTGCACTTCAAACATGTTCTTTACACTACATTTACGACTACTATGTCATTAAACAATTAAAAAAATGATTTTGTGACTACTGCAAAGTTGAAAAATATTTTTCTAATCTTAATATACGAAAAATTGAAATGATGAATTGATGGAATACCAAATACGCTTCAAATATTTTGACGAATGCCAATTTCAAATTTGAATTCTTGCAAGCAAGTAAAGTAACAATTCAACCCCAAAATATCAATTGTTTGTTTTAAATAAATTTATTAAGTTAAATATTCAGCACTGGCGATCACATATGCATTTGCAACTATCGATTAATTAAATTTCTTAGTATAATTCATTAATGAAATGAAAGAGTTTTCTGGGTGTAATTGGTAAGAAGTTGGTAAAAGTCAGAGTGTGGGAATTTGTGGCAAGTTGCATGGTCGGGTTATCGTTCATGTTGTTCTCACCGAGTTTCTTTAATTTACATTAGTGTTTGAAAGAAATTCGTGGAAATATGGGCAAGGTCGAAGGGGGCCTCCGACCAAAGAGAAGGAATGATTTAGAGGCCTGTTTATCGGTGGTCGGTTCTAATAGGTCCAGAAAGACCCCCCGAGAACGGTTGCCTATTTCATTCTTTGTTTCCATTCTGGGAAGTGGCTGGTGAGAGAGAAAAAAAATTGCGAGACGGTGAAGAAATAACGTGAGATAAAGGAGATCGAGGATTGGTGTGTGAATGTGTAGGCGTGAGGGAATTCGTCAGGTCCCAAATCCACTAGAACCCAATGATCTACCGACAAAGAACCAAGGAAAACCCCAAAGACCTCTTGCTCCATTCATGCAAATTTTCGAGGCCTAACAAGGGACAACTACCTGTTGCTCACCATTTTTTCCCCTCTCTCATCCTTTTTCCCCTCATTCTTCTCATTCCTCTCATTTTTAATGAAACCAACCCAACTTATTTCATTTCTTGGCTTTTCAAGGCAAAGATCAATATTTAAAACATATTTTTTTTAATGATAACCAGGGGAATCGTCGCTTTCTATGTTGTAGATTTATGGCGTGTATTTTCACGTTTAGGTTATTTGGGCGAAATTATTCGTTCAAACACTTGTGAATGCCGATATTTATGACCAACTGACAACCCTTTTTCGGAGAACAGTTTGGCTTTTCTTGGGGCTCTGGTGGATATGATGGCAATGGCATTGATCTCATCAACATGAGAATGAACAGAGAGATGGCATGAGAAATTTTGGCGCCGTGTGGCCCTTGAAAATATTAACGTCCATTCAACCTCACGTACATACCGCCGGACCTACCCGAATTTATTTCAAGGACATATTCCACGAATATCACTTTTTGGAATTCATCCATTTTTATTCGAGACTGACAGACAGAATAAAATTGTTTTTTAATTGGATTCTTCGTTGGTTGGCGGCTTGGCCAAATTTATTCTCTTTAATTGACAGACCAAAGCCAAGAATTCCCTGATTTTTTTTCTGTACAATATGTTGATATGATATCACGAAAAAATTGAATTAGCACGAAGTATGACTAATTTCACGATTTTTTCGGTGTTCATCTTATCGTAATTAATAACCTTATGGGGGGAAGAATAACCGAGATATCCCACAACGTAATGGAAAAATTTTGCTTTCAACTGTGGAAAATTGTCAGAGTGAGAGGAATTTATTTTCGAAATTACTCTAATAAATAGCATTCGACGAGCTAAATGGCAGTTGATAAATTCCACCAGTTGTAATTTGAAGTATAAAAAACACATTAGATTCAAGAATTTTTTTTCTGTGCACATCTGTTTACGTTGGACTTGAAAAACAATTCTTGTTTACTCGATGAGAGTCCAAGTGATACTGACGATATTGGAAGATTCGCTCACATTTTTTCAGGATTTGACCGCTGTCCCGAGGGGTCACCATAATTCTCGCTCTCCAATCTTGGACGATGAAACCCGTAAAAATTCATCAGCCTTTCAAGGTAGAACTCCGGTATAATGATGAGATTTTCATAAAAATTGATAGACAAATAGATTAATGCAAAAATGACTCACTCGAATTTTTGGAAGCCTGGATGGGCGCAGAACAATAGTTATTAATTTTCTTATTTTTTGACAATCAATATTAAGTGTTATAGCACTTGACTTTTTTTTCGTTTTAAAAACTCCAACGATGAGTTTTTCATAAAATTTTTTTGACTCTACGTACAGATGTTAGGGAACATTATATGCATTGAAAAATTTTGATTCATGTGTTATAAATGCTGAAATTAATTAGTTAAGTGTAAAGTTGATCGATGTGGCAACAACGCCACTCAGGGTAGGTGAGTTCTCGTTACAGAAATACAACACACACATGAAAAGGTATCACACAAGCGTGCGAGCTGTTGAGCAATGTTGTCAAGCCAATCTACCGCGCTAATCAAAGTTATCAGTACTCTAGTTTGGCTCATGATATACAGCGAGTACTACCTTAAACAAATCCATTATCACATTTGTTCTGGTTTTATCAAAGGCCAAAGAAAGAGATCATTTATAACTTAAATCTAGACCAAATTCCTCAGAAAATTATAATTGCTTCTTACAATTTTCTAGGTCACCCAGAGTTCAATGTGAAGAAAACAATTATTAATCTTCCGATCTTCTTGGAGAATTAAATCTTTAGAAATTTATCTGCATTTTAAACAAGTCCATTATCACTAGATTTGTTCTGATTTTATCAAGGACCAATGGAAGAAGCCATTTTAATCCGCAATTACACTTAGTTTTCCAGGAACTTACAATCTTCTTACAATCTTCAAGATCATCCAGAAGTCAGTGTGACGAAAAATACTAATACTAATAATCTCATACCTACAATAATCAACGGTATTTTTCTGATGGCAAAAGTCAAAACAAACCGCAAATAAAGCCTCTCCTTCTCCAGGGAAAGAGAGATGGAGAGGGAATGCTCAATTTATGCAATACAAGGCTATCGTGAAAAGAATGCGGGAATTGCGACTGGAAAAAAAAAAATTGTCGAGATGTACGTAATTGTACTGCGAACTGGCGCCTCGTAATTGTATGTATACAACGTTCATAGATAGTGTTATTACCCAACGCAATTATAGTTGTCGCCAACATTCGTTTCATAATGCAGCGACATTCTCAATTTTATCCCACTTTTTTCCTCAACATGAAAAAACAGCATGTAATAAAAACGCAATAACAATTGTTACATGAATTATTTTTTTTACTGTCCGCCAAGTCCATGTGTTTGAAAAACATTATTTTCCAACACTCGATAGATTCAAGGCCATTGCTTGAGGGTTGGAGAAAGTAAATACTTTTCTACGAAAGGAAGAGAAATCTTTTTTTCAATGTTAAATTTTTCAGTACGCCACACGGATGTATTGATGAACAAGACAATAATCAGTGAAAACTAAAAATCAAGAGCTACATTTATTTATTTATTTACTTTTGAGATTTCCGCGAGCCCAAAATTCAAATTCAAACTGAGACTGCGATGATTTATTGTTATATTACCTGAGAATTTTTCCGAAGTTGTAAACAAAAAAAGAAAAAGGCAAGAGTCCCTCAGGGCTTTCTTCTTTGGACCTGGCCCTCATTCAAGTTTTACTCAAAATACACGTGGCGGCCAGGAAGGATCAGGAAGAAAAGAAAAAGATATTTCTGGTAGTGGAAATTGTAAGGATCTTTTGAATCTGAACCCGGGTCTCACTATCGTATACATTCAGTCTCTCAAAGATATTATAACTCCAAAATACTGTGTGGCTCTTAATTTCAAATTTTAACAACAACCAACTCGCATGAAATTTCATTCTTTTACAGAATTCTGCATTAGCGAATCAGTTGATTATCTAATATTCTGGTAATTGTCAATTTTCTACTTGAAATGAAGGCTACACCTTGCCTGAATTCTCAATCCATTGAAAGTTCCATTGTATTAGCTATTGAATTTCTCCAATGAATCTGAGAATTCAAGCTGTGATTGTAAAATCTATTTCCATTAAAGGGAACAAATCTAATTCGTAAATCTTCAATACAAATGGAAAATTTAGTAACAATTTGTAATTGAAATTGAATTCGACTTGGCGTAATGGAAAATTCTAGTGATTTGGTGACGGAAATTTCAATAAATTTCTAACGGCACAGCAGATAGAAAGTCTCTCTTATACTTTTCAACCCATAATCCAATTAGTTTAAAAAAAGAGTAGTATCTCACTTGTTTTTTTCAGTGGGGAATGAATGCAGCTGGTGGCGTTGGATGATGCCCACCTGTCGGCCACGTGCTGCCGCGGTGAAGATTAAAAGGAGTTGAGAAGGTAGAAGAGCTATTGATCCGGTGTGTAAAATATAAAACATTGAAAGATTGATCCAGGTATTAACATGGACAATTCCCAAACAAATATCTAGGTGTGCTCTCTTTCACAGATTTCTTCATATTGTGGATAGACTCAGTAAACGTAAAGTATTGATCTAGATATTGACGTGAACAATTACCAAACAGGTATTTCTAGGCTTCATTTTCACTGCATAATGTTATTTATTTGTTACGTGCTGAATGAGTGAAGGGATCATTATGTTGGAGATGTTTATCATGGTGAAGAGCGGAGGAAGAATTTAGAGCGTCAGCCAGACTGTAGACGGCACCAACTCGTACACCACTATTCATCCTGGGACCACCTGCTGCATCAAAATTTGCAGCTTGTAGCAATTCATCGGCCTTGCTGCAGTTTATCGGTTTTCTACATTTTTCACCGGAGGTATCTTTATGATTGTGCTGCAGATATTCGTTTTTTGCTTCCGCATGAAAGCCGTGCGTTCGTTAAATCCGCCATTTGTTTTTTTTCTCTTTTTTCTTTTTTTTTCTTTCTTTGTGATAGAAGAACAAATCCTGGCTTGACGAGTTCGCCATGTATCAATAGGCTCACGTAACTATTTCTGCATGTGACCAATGGATTTTCGACGATAAGTTAAACAACAATTGGTGAAATCCATTCAATTGTTGCATGAAAAAATAATTTTTATTTGGAGTTGTGTTGGAATATTTAAAAACTACTCGACAAAGATTTATGGCATACTGGGGAAAATAGTCCCAGAAAAAGGACTAGTTTATAATCGTTTCATTTCCACTTTTTAGAATGTTTTAATGTTAAACATATGTTGGGATTTGGAGAAGGACTGTGTTCTCTTTTGCCATAAACCTTAACTTTGATTCTTGGTTTTACCAGTGAGAATTTTTACTTTTATAGTCATAGTCAACCCCTGGACAACTCTCGCCTAGCAAAGAGGTGTCTTCCTCGTGCTAATAAAGAATACCTTATCAAGTATTAAACGGCTTCTTAAAAATTATTTATTCACTTGCACTTATATTCCAATTAGTTTGAATTTGGCGCTCTGACAAAACAATCTTTTTCATGGGGTTGGAGCCATAAATTACAATGTTGACTGTTACATTTCCAAACTCGTAGAATTACCGGTTTTTCACTTGTGAATTAGAACTTTAATTACGTGATTGAATTTTGATTTGATTTTTTTTAGCCAGGGCTTAGGTGCTGTTTCAGATGAGTTTAGTCAGGATTTAGTCGACATTTAGCTGTAGTTCAGTTAGGTTTCAACCGCAGGTATCGGATGGAGTTTAGTCGGGATTTAGTCAGGCTGCATTTGGATCCTAAACTACATTCCATTTGTATTTTAGGTTTGTTTACCAGTTTTTTCATACATGAGACCTACTGCGCACTCCGTGCGCCGACTTTGAATTTGGCGGTCCGAGTTGACCAATGAGGAATCAGCCCTACGCGTTTCGAGATATTTCGACTCGGGCGAACTTCATTTTTGTGTTTCTACTTTCATAATAAGGATACTCCGTGGGAAGTGGGATTTCACCTCGGGTTTTACGCACGCGGAGCGTAGTTTTTCACTTCCCACACTTTATGATGAAAAATACGATTCGATACTCGCGGGAAAAGGTTTTTTAGGCTCGTAGGATTATATCACTACCCTCTGGCTGATGCTGTAATTATGGTTTAAACCTCCAACGATGCCAAACACACTTTTCCGCAATCATATCGAAATATCCTATTTTTCAGTGTAGAAAAATGAGATGACATTTTACCTTAAAATTTGGTGAATCCCTAGGAGTATAAGTAATGAAATTATAGAGAATTAAGTATAAGGAACTTTTTGGAGGTCAATGTACCTGTGTTGATCGAAAGGAGAAAAACATGATGGTCCCCTACTCGATTTATATTGTACAAAGGAATCGGCGAGGCGCGAGTGCCGAAGCCAAGTTTATGTACCTTGGAAGGAAGGAAGGAAGGATGGTTGCACCTGCCGACAGATGTTTGTTCCTAGCGGACCGAGAGCCAGCCGCCGCCCTTTCAACCTTTTCCTGCAGTATCTCCTTCCTTTTGCATTATCATTTTTTTTTTCTCCAACGTCCCTTGTCTTCCTCTCTTTGTATACCTCTTACTTATCCAAGCTGTAGAAAAACAGTGGAGGACCTCTCTGGACATTTACTTTGTTTTTATCAACTAAACTTTCACTTTTCTTGCGTTTATCTGACACGCAATTTCAGCTTCTCTCATTGAGTCGCCGAAGAGAGAGGAGGAAAGGGGCTCTGTATTCTTGTGCTAAGAAAGTAAACGATACAGTATCTCCGCTGTCTACTCTCGGTCTAGCTTACACGTGTCTGCATGTAAGTATATAGTTATGTAGACAGATTTATGCGTTTGCATTTATGCGGCTTTCACTCCACCGGAAGTTGAAACTTGAAATATTTAATCCGGTGAATTATTTTATTACGATCAATAATATGGTTGTTTTTTAAGAAAGAATATATTTGCTTTATGGATTAGGGATAACGTATAAGAATATTATAATTCAAATGTCTGGAGAATTATTTATTGATGAATCGTATAATTTTTTTTTTATAATTGAGAAATTGTCACTGTTTAGATACTAAAAAATCTTGAAAGTGTTGAAAATTCTGGCGATAACTCCTTTCAATTTTTTGTGTATTCAAAATGCAATTGCATTTGAACTTGATGTTTCACGAAAAAAATGTAATTTTAGTGAAAATAAAAGGTTAAATTGAAAATGAAGACGACATGTATAACTGAAATTTTTATAAATTTCAAACAGTGTACTGCCATTTTATCACTGATTAATTGCCAGAGAATTGAAAAGAAATTTACGAGAGTTAGGAAATAAAGCCATTTTTGCTATTTATTTAATGAAAAATTCCTCAGGTCTATAAATTTTTGTATGAACTACAAACAACTCTTCACTTCCAATTGTAGAAAGTGCAATAAAACGCAACTCGTCTAATTGTTAATTACCCAGAAACTGGAAAAAGAAACTGCCAATTTACTGTATTTCTTATCGAAATCATCAAAATAATAACTTCATTCGTAAGATTGTTTTTAAACTTCAAAATACGACGCTATTTATATAAATAATAATAATAATATATTTAATTGAAGCATCATTTAGTTTTTTGCAGGAGTGATCTATCGAATCCGAAAAACTGGAATGCATTAATTAACAGAATCGCATAATCGGATTGCAGGAAAATTAAAATATTTTTTTTTTAAAAGCTGAATAAAAGGACCGGTGGTGAAGCGAATTGAATCGTCGTGGTAAAATATTGACCGCCATTAACGAAACGAAAAATAAAATATAATAAAACTCATTATTATGGTCTTCGCATGTAAAAAAAAGTGGAATGATTGAGCTTGAAAAAGTGGAGGGATAGCACGCGACAGGCGGCAGGTGTTGAGGATTTTTGAATCCAGCCAGATGCTGTTTCTGAAATCCAGATATATATTGTGTATTCTCTCTCCCCTATCCCGCCTTTACCCATCCAAAATCCAAAAAGCCTTCCAAAGGGAAAATATCTGGAACAATCCATCATCCCAAATTTCTTACATTTGCTCTCAAACAAATTTTTCCCGCCCTTTGAAAAACTAGATCATTATTAGTACCAGATGGCACAATTCTGAAAACTACTACTTCCAGAAAAATATTAGCTTCTACCAAAAAGATGTAGTTGGCACAAAAAGGAATTCATTCATCAGATCAACAGAAAAATTTAATAAAATGTTTGCCTATTGTTTGCGACTAAAAATGGTTGTTTCTATTGAATTAAATTTGAAGTAACTATTTTATTAATTTAATCTTTTGATAGATTACCGCCAATTCACAGTTTCTTAGCAAATATGTTATAAAAACAAATAAATATCCTCTTAATAACCGTTATGTAAAATTGAAACGGGAATATAATTAACTATTTAATTATATTACACTGTTTTCTTAATGTTTTTTATGTAATTTTTATACAAAGGAAAAGAAATAGTTGAGGTTACCAAATTCTTCTTTAACGAATACTAATTTCAAATTTGAATTCTTGCAAACAAGTTAAATTCAACAATTCAATTGCAAAATTACAATTAGTTGTTTTAAACAAATTCATTCAATTCCATGTTTATCACGCGCAATTACATATGTATTTGCGACTATTCACGAATTTCTTTTGTTAATTTCACAACAATTATTTTTCTATTTATTAAGAATTTTTCCGAGGGCACTTGCAATGGTAATTTGTCTTGTGAATAAAATCATTGATCGAGTATTTTGTTCATTGCATAAAGTAAATCATCTTCACGAATTTTAGAGATAAATATGAATATTAATATCTATTTACTTCGAGAAAGTGAATTTATTTCTGAAATCATTATTATTACATCAATTGATTTGTAAATTGGCTAGACGGAAGTAATTTTTTTTGTCTGTATGCTATACAATTATGGCAATTACGTCTGGAGTGACGAGTTTTCAGAATCTATAACATGAAAACATGAGGAATAATGATGATATGGAAGAGGGGGAGAGAATTAACGAAGGCAGTAAAACCGAGTGTCGCCGTCATTAGTAATATCCCTATTGGCGCCTGCCAACTATTTTTCCATTTCTTCAACCGTATCTCTCTCTCTTTGTGCTATTACTCTATTATTACATTGCACTCAAGGAAAAATTAGCCTTGGAGCGCTTGGAACTCTAATTTTCCTAACTAACCTAAAAAATCATTTCGTCACATTTTGCCATCTAGATCTCGAATTTTCGTTGAATTTGACTTTTGATGTGTGAACTACTTTCATCTCCATTTTTGGCTATTTAATCTAGCTTTAATTTCAACTAATTGGAGTTCTTAACCCAAAGTTAACTTAGGGTCATTTTTCTGGTCAAGTTAACCATGGTTAACGCTTAGTTAACCATGGTTATTAAGTTATTAAGTTAACTTCAGGTTAAGAATTCCGATTGGTTGAAATTAAATACAGATTAAATTGATCCTATTGGCTGCCATTTAATCTATCTCTAATTTCAACTAATCGGAGTTCTTAGTTAACCATGGTTAACGCTTAGTTAACCGTGGTTATTAAGTTATTAAGTTAACTTCAGGTTAAGAATTCCGATTGGTTGAAATTAAATACAGATTAAATTGATCCTATTGGCTGGCATTTAATCTACCTCTAATTTCAACTAATCGGAGTTCTTAGTTAACCATGGTTAACGCTTAGTTAACCTGATGTTAACTTCAGGTTGAGAACTCCGATTGGTTGAAATTAAAGACAGATTAAATTGATTCTACTGGCTGCCATTTAATCTATCTCTAATTTCAACTAATCGGAGTTCTTACCCCGAAGTTAACGCTTAGTTAACCTAAAGTTAACTTCAGGTTAAGAATTCCCATTGGTTGAAATTAAAGTCAGATAAAATTGATTCTATTGGCTGCCATTTAATCTATCTCTAATTTCAACTAACCGGAGTTCTTAACCCGAAGTTAAATATAGCTGATAATTGTAGTGAACTTATCAGAAAACTGGTCCTCAATCATTGAAGACAAATTGTGAGTAATTTTAAGGGCAACACATGGTAAAATTTACGTGACAATTTGTACAATTTCTGTTTCAACTCCCACTTTTCATTGAACTTCCTTTCATACGCAGAATCCTTCGAAATCTGATTCGAATATGATTTCTACTGCATTTTTTCCTCCGGCTTTTTATTTTAATTGTCAAAAATACGTTTCATGGAGCATGATGCCCTGAAACATAAATTTCCCTGCTTTGTTCGTAAAAGATAATTTCAATACTGAGACTTAATTCTGTAATATTCAGGCAAACGACTCATTGCGAAGAATTGTCTCATATAGCATTCGTCGACTGGAATTTCTCTGGCTCCTTGTCAATTTCCAGGTCAATAACCTCATTCAATTCATCTAATCGCATTTTCCGAGGTGAGGGGTCGACTGTGGGTCGTCTAAAGTCAGGGATTACCGGAGACTAATCTTTTAAAATAGAGAATTAGACCGTGTTGACTTCAATTTTTCATTTTTTTCGGTTCACTTAAAAAAGTGAAAATAACAGGAAATTCGGGGGTCTCGACGCGCTTGAACTAATCTCCAAAAAAAATCTATTTATTTCAATATCCTATGGTTAAATGACTCAGCAAAATAATTTTCGATTCATCCAGATGTGCGAGATCCGACAGCTTTCATCACGTCAGTCCTAAAAATGCACAAGTGACGGCTCAAATTACTACTCTTCGCCCAAAATTACTCTGTTATTGAACCGTTGATAGTTATTTTTAATTTTACGACATTCGTAACGTGCTACGGAATTGAACACGTGACTCATGTCAGTCACATCCATACCTCCATGCTGTGTGAGTGATTGTTAAAATAACTTGTTACGTAAGTCAAAAATATATTCATTGAAAGGCTCAAAACAGGATGGAACGACCTACGCTCTATAAATGAAGAGCGGGACCCTTATGGAAAAAATGTATATTGAGACGTTCTCTGGATTTCAATTATCCAGGCTAAAAAATTTACTTTTGCCGAGAATATGATATTTCTCGGATATTTTCGCTATTTTTACAGAGGAAAAAATGTTTGTAAGGTATTTATCCAAATCATACACTGAGAAAAATTTTAGTTAATTATAAGAACAATTGTTGTTGAAATTGGTTGAAATAACTAATTGAAATTATAGAGGTCAATTGTAATTTAACTTGTTTACAAGAATTCAAATTTGAAATTAGTATTCGTTAAAATATTATTTAACTCAACTAATTATTTTTATTTGTATATTAGCATTGGAAAAATATTTTTCAACTAGTAGTCAGTAGTCATAAAATTGATTAACTACTGTTCATGAATTCTTTTATCTCTTTTGATTTCATATAACTATGTCATTAAGAGGATATTCATTTGTTTTTCCAACGCGAATCTCTCAAAGATCAAGTCAATCAACTAATTACTTACTTCAAAAACACTTTAAGTTATTTTAAATCGCACATAAATACATGTAATAGAAATAAAAATACATGTAATAGAAATGATAATAATAAACATTTTACTCGATTTTTTTGGAAATATTTGAATTGTGGGCCTGTCGAGAAATATTCTACTAATTGAGCGGTGCTGAGGGGTAGTCCTGGCTCTCTGCAACTACCTTCAGGCATTCCACAAGGCATCGAGAACCAGGGAAATATAAAGAAAGTAGAACCAATGGAATATGGGAATAGGGAATTCACCCCGCGCTGCTGTGAAACACATTCACAATTTATACTAGTATATTATTTCTTTCTTTTGAGGTTTTAAAATTGTTTATTGTTTTATAGTTTACGCGAACCAATAACTAAGGTCCTATGTATTATTATACAAAGTATACTCGCAACTGGAATTGTATCTTGTGTGTCAAACTCTTCAAAAGTCATACAGTGGCAAATAAATCTATCTATGATCTACTAATTGATTTCGATTAACAGTTAAACTAATAGTTTGGATGATATACTGTTGGAATTATGTATAGTGATTATTGATATGATTTTTCAAATGATTTTTGGTAATTTGTAATTTATCTTGGAGTGAGGTGGGAAATAAAAGTTGGTGACGGATACACGTAGGTTGTCTACCCCACATTGGCCCCTCGATCAACACAAACCATATAAGGGTACCATATAAGGCCCCGTAACTGGCTGCACCTACACGGATATAACTGTAGGCTTGTATCTCCCACATTACATTAGGAGTTAAAACTCACTGGCGTATGTAGTCATTTCCGGTGCCTCCTCTTGGGTGTTGGGTGATAGACGCAACGTTTTACGATTCATGAATGAGTGACAAGAGTTTGTTGTGAGTAACATGAACATGAACGTGAGTAGAGGCTATTTGATAAAGAATTTTCATAGCAGAAGGAGGCAATATTCCACTCGAAAAATTATCACTTTCGGACGGCAATATTATGAAAATTATTCATATCTTTACTATTCTCTAACGAAGTGGTAAACTAGAATACTTGCATTTTTTTTACGCCCGTTTTAGCCTCATATCTCGGAATTTAAGGAAGATAGTGACATTTTTGTAAACACAGTTTTGGTAGAGAAAGATATTTATTGGAATATGGGTGCAAGTGAATAAATAATTTTTACGAAGCCGTTTAATACTTGGTAAACTTTTCTTTATTAGTACGAGGACGGAACGTCTTTACCGAATAAGAGTTGTCCAGAGACTGACAATGACCATAAAAGCAAAGATTCTTACTAGTAAAACTAAGAATAAAAGTTAGGGTTTCTAACACAAGAGAACGCAGTCCTTCTTCAAATTTCAACATATGTTTAACATTAAACCGTTCTAGAAAGTGGAAATGAAACGATAGTAAACTAGTCCTTTTTCTCTGGACTATTTTCCCAGTATGTCATAAATATTTGTCGAGTTTTTGTACTACAATGGAGGATCTCTACTCAAATATTCCAACAATATTCATAAAAATATTACTATCTTTCTTCAATTTTAAGATATGTGGTAGAAATATCAGTATGGGAATTATGAAAATTGAATATCTGAATTTATTTGAATTATTATTTGGAAAATGTATGTTTGCAAATTTTTTCATTTTTAAATACTCTATTAACAGAGAAAGATATAATTGAGATCTTAGTCAATTATCAGCATTTTGTATTGTTATATTTCTTTAGCAGAAATGATAATTTTTTTTT
>NW_011887743.1:312699-315563 GCF_000806365.1 Fopius arisanus | reverse complement strand
ATCCACAAAATTGTCGCTGTCTCGCTTCAGTTTCGAGATATCACCTAAAAACTATCATGTATATTTCTGCCGTGAAATTCTAAATTAGTGTTTTTGTCAGATATTCGCAATTAACCAATATCTCATAATTGAAAGAAGCTAGTGACATTTTCATGTAGACCTTTTTTGTACCTCTCATCCTTCTCTATAAAAAATGTATTCACAAAAATATTGCTATCTCGCTTCAATTTCGAGATATCACCTAAAAACTATCATGTCTATTTCTGCCGTGAAATTCTAAGCTAGTGTTTTTTTCCGCTCCTAGCAATTAACAAATATCTCATAATTGGCAGAGGCTAGTGACATTTTGATGCAGACCTTTTTTGTATCTCTCATCCTTTTCTACAAAAAATATATTCACAAATATATCGCTATCTTCCTTCAGTTCCAGGATATCACTTAAAAAGTATCACGTATGATACGTTGAGAATTCGCAGCAAATATCTCAATTTCGGTAGGCGGAAAAAATATCCCCAGAAAAAATAGCCCACACACCCAAAACGTGTTAAAACCCACCCAATTTGATAGACCATAGGAAAATTAGAGCCCCTAAAAAAATAGACAACGAAAAAAATAATTAAATTAAAAAATAATTAAATTGGGCGAGTTTTAACACGTTTTGAATGTGTGGGATATTTTTTTCCTGGGATATTTTTTCCGGGATTCCTCAATTTCGTAGCCTTTGAAATTTCAAGTGTAATGCAATCGTCAAACCGTGCAGACTGGAAATTGCCAAATGCCTCCCACAACACATTATGCAACATTTGTTTACTTCGAGAAGACGATGACGTCATCGGTATATTGTTTTGCAGAGACACATGGTTGATTCAGTGTTCGACTTTCGTTCTGGCTTGAGGCAATGCAGGTTGTCTGACATGTTTGTGTCTCGTCACAGTTTGCCCCCGATACAATCCCCTCCTTCGCAACTCCTTATCATATTCCCACCTTGTTTTTTCATCCAATTCGTTCTATTTTAGGAACACAATATTTTCCACTGAAATCATGTGATTGTTTACCATACAGCATTTACTCTGTTCCAATTCAATTTGTCTTCACTTTGGAACACATGAACAAACTTTATATAGACGAAAACTTTATGCAATATCCGTGGTATATTAATGGGCTACGCGGACAGAAATATTCACAAAAAATTATAAAACAATTCCCGTAATCCGCAAGAGGGAATTGTTTTCTGGTAGTTTTAGAGAAATGGAAGATATAAATCTGCAATGGTCAGTAATTTGTCAAGTTCGTCACTGGAAATCGTACGAAATTGTCGGGTAATTTTACCCGAAGACGTGAAATGCCACAGAAAATTCTCGACTTATGGCTTGAAATGAAAAATTCATGGACGTTCAACAATTTTTATGGGGCTGGTGTGTTGTTTCCACGTTCTGTTTCGTAAAATTTCTCAATCGTTGGGGAAAAATAACGGAACGACTTGTTGTGAAAACAACAGTGAGTCATCAGACTGGTGCGGGTAATTTTGCCGGCAACACATCGTAAAATTCACGTGACGGTTCGTACGATTTCTGTTCCAACTCGTACTTTTATTGAACTTCACTTCTCTCGCGGATTAAACTTCGAAACACCATTTTTATGTACTTTTTCGGGTGATTTATTGGATATTTTTTCTCCGTGGACATTAAAAAAGTCCTTCAGAGACTTTCCATTGATTCTTGAAACAATGGCCATTCACGCACGCCACAATATTCCATAATTGTACCGTGTCTTGTGCGTGAGTTCCATGGGTCCGGAATATTTATTTTCAAGTTTAATTTTTTTTGCGTATTGGTCATATCCGGAGTTTCGAGATTGATGGGTGAATGCTGGCGGTTAAATATTGACATTATTGAATTACATCCTCGTCCTAACAATAAAGGTATAACTACAATTTTTTTTCGCATTTTTTTAGCATTAACATGGCGGAGGATTTTTTTCCCTTAAGATGGATATTTTTTCGAGTTAGTACGAATTTTTTACTGTAAGAATGAAAGGGAAATCTAAATTGTTAACATCAAATCATCGTCTATTTTTTTATCCTTCTCAAATGAAACAATACTAAAATTGTGGTATTTATTTAATAATTTTTGTAGAAAATATCGCACTTGCTAAAAATCATGCAAGATATTTCTGCAGGCTGTACAAATTATCGAAGCGTTGAATCGTTCTTAATATTGATGTGAAGTTATTGCCGCGATAATTTTCAAAATTCTTGGGAATTTCTTTCCAATTAAATTGAATCGTTTGGTTTTTTTCTGTTTAGATTTCCCTACAGATTTGATATCGCAAAAAATGCGTCTGTCGCAATTTCTCGCGTTTTCAACATAACGTTAAAGCTAAAATCAAGTCTATAAATAAATTAATATCTAAATTCTATTTAACTCCCATCACGAGCCACTCTACTTATAAAACGTGGGGATTTCAGCGCAAAAAATTTCAATTCCTTAACTCCAATAAACAAGGAATACTGTGCCACAAGAATCTTACAGTATATTCCAGTAAACAATACTAAAAAAAATAAAAAAAAGATTATGTTTTCATTATCTCACCTCAATGGACCCTTCCTTTGTCACCCCACAGTGGACAATCTGCAAAAAAATATAAAAAAGGTCTATTAAAGACATGCACTGAGAAAAAATATATTTTTCCCATGAGTCCATTTAATTGACAAAAGTACTTTCTTTTATCGTATTTCTGTCGCTCCCTAATCGCCAGACGATTTCGGTTAATGAGACTTGTCGAGCTATTGATTAATCATTAAATTAATTGTTCAATTATTGAAAAATGTATTATGTTGTGTATTATACTACATTGTGGTGTGC
>NW_011887743.1:271739-311309 GCF_000806365.1 Fopius arisanus | reverse complement strand
CCCTTGTAGTGTAATATACTATTTTGGAAAATATTTCTCCAGGGAAGTCCAGGTCTCATCATTAAACTTATATTAAACAATTTGATTAACCCATATATGACCTTGTCGAAAAGCCCTTCATTATTTTCCAATTTTCCCAATTGAACATTCTCTTGACAGGTTGAATCATTTGGAATAATTCCAAATATGAATGATCGGTTGTTGAAGTTTATTTAATGTAATTTGGTAAATAATAATCTCATAGTTCAACCTGAACTATTCATGTCTGAAAATGGATGTGGGGAATCTGAGAATGGCGAATTTGACGAAATACTGTTGGCAATATTTTCGACATTATGTTGGTTAGATGTGGAACGCTATATAAATTTCCCGTCTACTATGTGGAAAAAAAATGATTGCCGTATGAAAATGTGGTGCCCCATATATACAAGAAAATTGAAATGAAGAAATGGCTAGGAGCCGGATAACTCGGGAGAACACCCGATACATAAAATCGGAAGGTCCCGGGTTCAAATCCCGGTCTGGACTATCCACTCTACCTCCGACAAATCCGGAGAAATGGTCCGCCACCACGCCCGACCAAAAGTCATGTATCGCGTCACAGCCGAAAGTTCGTCTGGACTATGCATTTTCTCAGGAATTTTTCTTGTAAAAATTATACCGAGAATTATCCTGTTCCCCTTCCTACGTAATCCCAATTCTATTCGACGACTCCTTTGACGTCACAAAAGTGTGGAAAGCTATACAAATTTCCCATCTACTATATAGAAAAAATTAACTAATTAATTAATTTAATTAAATAAGCCGAAATTAACGTTTTATTTTCATTTTCCGGCAAACTTACTATGGGATTTATGTAAAAAAAATTGGAGTTTTATCATTTTTTAACGACTGACGAAATTTCAAAGTGGTACGAATAATTTCCTGCGGTTTTTATCAACTTTTAAAAATAATCATAAAACCTTAGAGAAAATGCATGAAAATAATCGCGTCACCAAAAAATGTCGTGAGCCATTAAATAATGACAAAGCTCTAAAATGTTATTTTTTTTTACATCAATTCCATCGATAATTTGCTAAAAAAAAATTTTAAGCGAGAATTTTAATGATTTATGGGTGTCGAACATTCGTAACATGAACTGGTGAGCCGTTATAACAGGTAACAAGGAATAACGAAATACTTAGGCTATGTTTAGGTCCTAGACAACCTAGCACGTGGACTGACCTAATAGACAAAGGGTCTTTGAGGCAGACCTCACACCCTGGACCAACCGGTGGCCAGAGGCAGTGGTAACCGAACTCTCGAGCAAGCAAAATCGGACATTATCAAGCTAGCTAGAATTATGTCGAATTCTTAGCTAAGCTAAAATCGTTAAAAATAAATAAAAGATCGAGTCATATAATAAGATAATAGGAGATATTAATTTTCCTACAATACTTTCAAAAAAGAAAATTTCTTGTGGTAAAAACGCTGTAAAGATAGAAATATCACATTCTTGGCGTAAATATATATATTTTTCTCAGCGAGCACATGCGAATTGGATACATAGCGATGGGTGGCGATGCGAAAAGGTACGTTGTTCATGTACGCGTATAGCCGGTCCTTGAAGTAACGCTCTGTGCGCTCAGAGACAAAATGGCCACGCAATGGTGCGCGCGCATAACGGCGGGAAAGGAGCGCTCATTTGGCGGGAATCCTTTCCCCAGCGTTTTTCCTAATGACCACCAATAAAATGTTTCCCCTCAATTTTATAATCCCATAAAAATCCCATCACCATCTAAATTCAACTGATTTTAATTCTGAGAACAGCATGAGAATAAAAAAAACGTAATGCTGTGAAAAAAAAATTATTTACAAGCGTCTTCTCTGGAAATCTCTTGTTAGGTGGGATAGGTTATAAAAATCATAAGTATCGGCTCGTAAAAACGATTAGAAGAAAAAACGTACGCCTTATCCTCGTGTACGATTAGTCACACGTTAGGACTGAGATTTCCGCGGCGGTTTCTTCCGAGGTATTTGAACTCATTCTCCCCGTCTGTAGGCAGTCTGCCCCACCTACCATCGGCCTCAGAGTTGCTGAGAGGTCCCTAGTCCCCTGTCGTCTGACAAGTATTTCCTTCCTTCCTCCTTCCCTCTCGTTCGACCCTCAGGACGACGACCCGTGCATCCCGTCTTGCCCACGCCCTCTTTTATCCCACTCTCACATCCAATGTCAACCAAATACAACTGCCATATTCTCATTACTTCGTACATTAAATTATTCTTTTCATCATTCACTACGTAAATTATTCAAAATATTTAAGAACTTTCTCACCCCTTTCAGTCAAAATTACCGGATTTTTGAGTTTTCTCACACAATGTTGATCGATCCCCCCAAAAGATACTCCGGTTTTCTATTTTATCATTATCGCACGATCATGACATTTTGGCAGTCATTAAATAATAATAAAATTTGAAAATGGCATTTTTTTCGCGTTAATCCAATTAACAATTTCTCAGAAAACTCAAAAAACTGGCGATCTCGGCTAAAAAGGGGCAGAACATCCTTACGAGAAGAATCTAATTTAATAAACTCAAATACAAGGTTAAGAATCACGGGACAATGGTCTACGTAAAATGTATTAATGACAGAGAATTGTCAACGGAATGTGGCCGATTGGCAGGTCAAGGCTCGATCGACTAATTGTCCCCTGACCCTGTCTGTTCGCCCTGTGGGGTCCTTGTTTTGGGCCCGACGCTACCCGGGGGTATCGAACACTCGTCTTTTCTTTGTATCCGATACAACGAAATATTACACCACTTTTTTAAAGTTATTCAGAGGCATTCAGAATACTCCAAAACAATGACATATTTACCGATAAGTTTGTTGCAAACAAACGAGTGCCAGATTTCGGTTGGAAATATTTGTGACACCAACAGGCGATCCGTTGTAACAAATCACAGGAAACAACGAGACACTTAGACTGTTTATGCCCTAAACAACCCGACATGTGGACCGATTTCATAGACGAAGGGCATGTTCAGGTCTTTGGACGAATCGGAGGCCAGGGTCGCCTTTTAAGCTACATCGGAAATTATCAACCTAGCTTGAATTATATCGAATCCTTAAATAAAGTAAAATTCTTAAAAATCAATCACGAATCGAGTCCTATAATAAAATAGAAAGATATTACTCTCCCTAGATTATGCGGATTTGGAAATCACGAGGGCAAAGTGCGACGGATTTTCCGACAATAAATCACAGAATCGGTGTTAAAATCAAATGAAATTATTAAAATTATTGTTAATGATTGTAATTAATTAAAGCGTAATATGTTTGGGTCATGACAATTGTAGACGTTGTCTGTTTGACATCTGGCTATTTCAATTGTGTGAATTTTACTTTTATGTCATTATCTTCTTTAGTAATTATTTAATGAGCCTGAAATATGAATTTAATCGAAATAAAAATTGAATGAATATTTTAATAAAAAAAATATTTTAATTAAAAAAATTTTCAAGGTACTTGAGCAATTTTTACACATTACCGATTGTATCGAAATCTTTTTTGTTTCATATCCTTTTTATATCCTTTTTGTGGTTTTTTTCTCGATTACTTCAGGTTCTCTTGCCCTACTGCAACTTTTGAATAAATTTTCAAGGTACTTGTAATATTTTAATTCACAGTTAGGTAAAAATAACAAATCATCATTTGACCTATCGATGACCCACCTGAACTCCTGAGGTCATAATTACCCACCCTTCCATTAGGGGCGAAAATACAAGAATATAAATAGTACGAACGTTTGGAATTGTTTAGAGAGAGAGATAATATTGCATAAAAGTGAATTGAGGGCTGTCCCTCGGGTTTGTTATATATAAGACAACACGAGGCCTGCAGAGAGGCTGATGGATCAATAGTCCCTGTCTAGCTGCCTCATCCTCCCACCTTGAACCTCTCGGTGGCCTCATTCGTGAAACATTTAATCAAACCTCATTCAATCGTCGGTTTATTCAACAATTAACAATAAGTCAAAATTAATTTTATATTTGTTTCGTTTAGGCTTGAATTTAATAAATGTTTCTATTGACAGTAATTCTGACAAGTGTCAGACATGATGTTTATGCTTGAATTTTTCGACCAAATAAAGACGAATGAATAGGATCTATTGAGGACACGTCACCAGAGGCCCAGGGTATTGTGTACTTTTGTAAAATTAGTTAGTTCCGCTTTGGAATTGGTAAGAAGCGGATGTGTCTTCTGAGCATAGTTCAATTAGAAAAGAATAAAGCAAATTGAAATTCCTTTATTTTATTCACTTATTCAATGTGTTTTTAAGTATATTAGTTATTAAGGATAACGTCGGTTCCAATAAAAGAGATTTCCGGTCTTAATTATTCTGTGAATATTCTCCAACAAAAATTATCCCCGCCAAAATTCCTCGAGAATTGTCCACATCCAGTGTATCACTCTTTCGAACAAAAAATCATTCGTTATTCATCAATAATTCAGTTTTTATAAACACAATGTGGCTTTGACATAATTTTCAATAACACTGTAATAACATTTAACATTTTTTTAATGACAGGATTCTCAAGTCGACAAATGTCATAACATCAAGAGTCAAGTTACGAACTCCTTCGTAAAATACACTGACAGAAAAATTTAGTAAATTAAAAAAAAAATGTTTTGAAACTAACAAATGAAATTAATGAATATTCGCATGCACAGAAGTGATTGCGAGTGGTAAATATAGCATTGAATAAATTCGTTTAAAACAACTAATTAAAATTTTGGAGTTGAATTCTAACTCAACTAATTATTTTAATTTGTATATTGAGAGAATTAATATCATAGAATTCAATTAAATAGTTCATTTTTCTTTTTCGATATTATATAACTATGTGATTAAAAGTACATTTATTTGTTTTTACAACGTATTGATTAAAAAACAGTAAATTGGCGCGAATTTATCAAAAGATTAAATTAATCGAATAGTTACTCATTTCAAAAATATTTCTCATTGTTTCAGATGTAATTGAGTAAAAACAAGGATTTGCGGTCGCAAGCAAACAAATAGATTTACAAAATTTTACAAAATATTTCTCTTAGTGCACAAAAGCTGGGCGCTCGCATCTACATTGATCTATTATTTGTCTCATTTCCAGGTAAATTCAGGTAATTTCGATATATATACCGCAGATTTAGGCTTCAAATGGTGGAAGTATATCCGTTAATGTTGGCACGCGATGACCCAGACTGAATGGCGACTCAAAGGTGGTCCTCCACTACTTTCACCTCTCTCTTGTATTATCGACGTTACGTGTTACGTGACTCCATATAATATTCGAAATGGGGTAGAGATTTTGGGGTGATGCTTTTTTTTTTTTGATTCACCTAGGGAGGGAAAATGGAGCATGGAGTGCTGCAGGATTGGCGCCCAGAGGGTGGCGTAGTACGACGAATGGGAACGGAGTTTATCGATTTGTGACGTCATTCTACCCACTATAACCTACGTCACGACGACGTACGAGCCGGGGAGAGAGAGAAACACACTGAAAGAGATAGAATGAGACAGAGACAGAGGATTGTGCAGGCACTGAGAAAATAGTGTATCACGGGACAAGTGAAAAAAGTACTCTTCTACGAGTGCCAATTTGTGTAATTACACGTATCACAAAGTCATTTTTTTTATGATACAAATCGTTTCCTGTGCAAACAACTCACATTTTTTAACGGGTTATCATAAAATTTTTAATGATGCGCGTGAAAAAAAAAAATACTTTTCAATGAGTGTGATCATACACTCGTCATAGAGTATTTTCTATGACTTGTACCGTAAAGTGATATTGCGTATCGTACAACACTTTATGCTACCCGTGAGAAAGCGTGAGTTTCTTGCACCGATCGTGAAAAAAGTGATTTTTTTTCACTAGTATTATGATGTACTTTAATGAATGCGAGAATTATAGATTGAGACTACAATTACGTGTGAGGAAAAGTCCTTTTTTTGATGGATATCGTACAAAATGTTATGATACTCGTGGGGAAACGAGAGTTTCTTGCACAGTGCGTGCAAAGTATTTTTTCTTTGACTTGTATCATAAAGTTCTTTGTGCCCGTGAGGATTAACGGTTGAACCAAAAGCTAATATTGGAATCCCATGTGTCAGAAAATACTATTTCCAGATGTATCGCACAAATTTTACGGTACCGGTGAAACAAACGAATTTTTTGCTCGAGAATTACGAAAATAACGCCCCCTATCTCAGTTTTATCAGAAACTATATTGACAAGTTAAGCTGAAGATGAAGAAATATAAATAAATATACATGACGCGTCCATAATAACATATATATTCAATATATTTTTTAAATTTTCGATTAGATCAGAACATGAAAATGTTGAAATTTCACAAAAAGTTGCAATAGACCGACGGGTATCGTGAAAAAAAGCAGAAAGATCGTGGAAAATTGTGGATTTGATACAATATTTCCGTTGACATTTGGGAATCAAAAGGGCAGTGAATTCCACGGCGACCCTCTTATGGGATGCGGCTGACAGAGTTTTCCCGGTGCACGAGTATTGATCGTTCTTCCTCGCCCTAACCTCGCCCTGCCCCTCTTTTACCTTGCACACAGCCTCCCACCCATCCCAACTGTTTTTATTTCCCATTTTCCCATTTTTCCTTATTCTTTTCATTTTTACAATAGGCCTCGACGCGCCAAAGAATTGTCGCCCTTATTCTGCCCAAATTCATGACTGTAATCGATCACAACAGCTTCAATTGTTCAAACAAATCGGATATTATCAATATTTTTGTTTCTTTACTAATCAATTGACAATATGCGTCTTAGTGGATTGAAATTATTAGAGAAATTTGACCAGTTGATATTGAAATAGTTAACCGTTTGCATCTTCCAGATTCAAATCCTCGATGAACCATATGAATTTTTTTTTTTCATTTTCATTCAATCCATTTAATATCTCTTCAGTTCAATAATTTTTTTATAAACCCGAATGATTGATTAATAATTAAACGAATTTATATGATTTCCAGCAAAATGTTTCCAGACGTTTCACTCTGAGGAAATTTTTCTAATCGTCGAATTATATTGTGATAACAATTATTCTTTGATTATGAACAAAAATTTGAATTATTTCATTTGATGAATTGTAATGGCAAAGACATATTATTGATATTATTGAATACAATAGAAATAATAAGCAGAATAATCATCTGATAACTGAGACTGACCTAAATATCGCCCTTTGGTGGGGGAATAATTTGTCCGTCTTTTGTACATTTTTTTTATTGTCGCATAAAAAATAATTAGCGTAATTGTACACGACTCGTGATATGATTTTATCGCGTATGAAAAATCCGGTGGTGATGTATAAATGCACAGCGTAAGCCATATTTGTTTCATTCATGTTTTAGCAACTCAAGAAATCTACATAATGCTGATTATTTACTTCTGTGTATGTTTTCATGTGCTATTTGTTCTTGAAAAAACATTTTGTGGAGCTACAGTGCACGAGGGGTTGACTAAAGTGTTGCTCGGTGGTTATACAAAGTGCGTGCAATTTTTTCCGTGTAAAATCATTATTCTCCCCCTCGAAAGAACGATTCACACTTTATTATTTCATTCCAATCATTTGTGTGTGAATTATTTACTCATTTCTTTATTCAGCCATTAATTCACCTGTTTATTATTTGAAATATTTATCCATTATTCCGGCATAATATAATTAAATTGATGAAATTATGAATATATGTATCGAATTATAGGAACATTTACTGCCTCATTGATAAATTTTGAAATGCAATTGCCCCTTCCTGTTTCTATTTTTCCAATAAATAAATATCTGCTCACTATTATTATTCGTTTTATTATTAAAATTTATGAATTGTGGAAGTGTGCTAGGGAAAATAATTGGAAAAACATAAATGATCTAATTATCTAATTATCTAATTTAAGATACAAATATTTTTATGCATGTACTTGTACCAAGTAAATTCCTTTGTAATGTAAATGGAAAATCTGAATTGACATGCAACGAGATACATGTTTGAAATTAATGATTTCCAATAAATTCTAAATATTTGAACAGGAAATATTTTGATACATTTACTTGTTACCAATTAAATTCATTAGTAATTTAATAAGTGAGTGTAAATAGAGAATATGAATGAGCATGTAACAAAAGAAATGTCTCATAGTGGCAATAGGTGGAAAATGAATGGAGGGATTGTCTTGGATTGTGAAAGTTGATGAAGGGCTTGTATTATTACAGTGTAAGGACAATTCAACTTCTGAATCAACTGTGCAATGAGTCACAGGACGAGGACGATGTAGAGCGTGACGCATGTTATGGCTGTTTCTTTCGAGCAAGTAATAGACCCTCAGGATATCCAATGCTATTATCAATGTCAGCGTGTGCTGATTTGTACCTCGATGACTCAAATTACGGTCATTGTAGTGGCTACTTGAAGGTAGTAAAAATGTCTTTAGTACGTTTACAATATTATCGGCAATTAGCATTATATTTTCACCTCGTGTATCAATTTTCTAAGAATGCCACGACAAATGCAGCGACACGTGCCACCCCAACTACAATCTACTGCACGTTTCTCGAATGCATACGACAAGTGAACAAGGACAATCTGGTAATGTTTATCCGCAATACCATTCTCTACAGAATTTCTCGAAATTTCACTCACAATGTCATCTGATTTTCCTATTGTGGGTGTTTCAATTTAGTTTCAATTGGAAACGCTCATTAAATTTCCCATTAATCGTGAGAATTGTTGAAAATTTGATTTTTTTATTGAACGTTATTGAATGCAGTTTATTAAAAAAGCAATGATCATTTAGCATGACGATCCCAATATTTTTGGAATTTTCAATTACATTGATTTTTGATTTAACTCCAATTGGAAACACTCGCTAAATTTCCCATTTAAAATTAAAATACATGGAAACGTGGGTTTTTTTATTGGGTGAAATTATTGCTTGTAATTATTGTAAGAATCTGAAGAAAGAGAATTAATTGAATATTTGAGAAATCAAATGGTTCATCATTGCTGGATTTTACAAAAATTTTCTGTCGCTTCATTCCTATTAAAATTTTAAAGATCTTCTTTCGAAGTTTCAAATCGAATATTTGAAAAACGATCTTATTTCTACTTTTCAATCTTCCAACACTTTCCATTTTCAGAGGGTAGATTCCAAAAATAATTTAATAATCAACTAGCCAGCCATTTCAAACTTTTAAATTTGTAAATCCTCGGAATTATTCATCAGTTATCCATAGCACATCGACTAAATTCTCGAACTGTAAATACACAAGTGATAAATAGTGAACTAACCATTTGATAGTTTTTCAAATTGTCAATACCCGGAATTAATCATCAGTGGATTGCACAGTGACTACTTTAGGATTGTAAATACACAAATGACGTAGATAAATTGCACAGGAGGCACGTGTGGCATTGAGGAATGGTAAAAAATTGGTGGGAATGAAGAGAACCCGTAGCTTCATAATCACAAGGTATGTCTTCGCACGTAGAGGAATTTGTATTGTGCGAGATCCTGGAAAATCAACTACTGCCCGTCCTACAACAGGAGTTATCGATCCAAGGGGTAACAATTTATCACATCAAATGCCATTAATTACATTCCCCCCAAAGGAAATACTGACAAAAACATCAATTAATGACTCCACAATGACATCATCAATCTGAGACGAGAAAACTTCATCTAAAAAAAATAAATTCACTTCTTATCTTACGCCATAACTTCACGTGTTGTCTTTAACTTGCCAATCTTCCAATTACTACCAAAGAACAACTATTTTCGACCAGACAATTTGCAAACATGTATATTCAATTGGATTCTAAAAATAAACCCCAAATGATATGTACGTTTACGTAATAATTCTAGAGCAAGGGGAATGTTTTCGTAAGCAAAACAGTTTGAAGTAATAACGCAAACAATATATTTCCTGGGGTATTATTCAACTCTACAATTTTCCGCAATAAAATCTTAGTACAAGATACGAAAAACAAGTAAATTTTGTATTGAATATGTAGGATTAGAATAGCTTCGCCAGAAAAATTGCAGAAACCACCCGCAAATGCATGAAGTTTTCTCGTGAATCGATCTATTTCTCCTGCAGAATGTATTCAAGGTTTCAGCTAGAACACCTCAAAATTGTATATATTTACAACTCGTAGGCTTTGCTAATTATTCTGAATGACGAGATTTATAAAAAAAACCGTTGTAAATCGAGTGAATAAGATGGAGTTTAGTTGGAAATGTGTCTGGAGTTTATCTCCATTTATCTCCTCACTCCAAAATTACTCTAATCTTCTTGATAGATTCGCCAGTGCGTGAGAGAAGCCTTGGATTTAATTCCTGACTTCTCGACAGAGGAGATACCTCTTGCTCAACTATTCGTCAACACAACAGCCTGCATCCTTGCGAAAACCCGTTGTGGAGCCCTCAATCCCATCACTGGATCAGCCCACGAACATCTTGACATTTCCAAACTTCCGATCCCATCGATAAATGCTATTTTGATCAACTCAAACTACGACATGAACATCGTACAACTACCTTTCGTCCAGGGAGCTATTGATGACTGTGCTAAGTACAGGAGTGTTCAACAAGCTCCATGGCCTAGTGTCCAGTGTTGAAACCGTTGGCATCCGGTGAAAAAAAAAATTATCATCGTCAATTCATTCCACTAAAGTCTCGGGAGCATTTCCTGGCCTTAAACATTTCATTTTTTTTCGTATTCTTATGTTTATATCAATTTTCCTCAATTTGTAATGGAAATTTCAATTATTCCTCCTTTTTTCCATTATAAACTTAAATCAAAATAGATCAAATGTAAATGATAGACTTCACGAAATCCATTAGAATTATTGTATCCATCAAATTATGAAATAATTGGATTTTTTAAAAGTGAAAAATTTTTTCGATTGATTTCTCAAACTCCATTATTTTTTAATTTTATGGAAAAATTCCGATTGATGCCATAAAAATCACAATTCAAATTTTATATACTTTTGATCAAATTTTGTTTTCCTTGTGGTTGAACTTATTAGTTAATACGTACCATAAAAAATAATTGGAAAAAAGGAAAAAGACTACATTATAAATAAACTTAAGATAATGATAACCTATTCCTTCAAAGTTAATTGAAATCGCTGTTACATCTACCCCGAAAGTAGAATGTTCTATTTTTTCAACACAACTAGGTTTTGGTGTTTCAAATAATAAATTTTCATTTTTTCCGATTTTTCTATTTTAACCGTCAACTATCATTTCCAGATGAACAATACCTGCACAATAGAAAAAAATAATAATTTCCTACTTAGTATCACTCGTTTGAGGAAAGTTTAAATGGAAATGAGCGTGTTTACACTAATTAATGGTTTATGGATTTTATGTTCATTGAGAGTCTAGCATGCGTGTAACTAATGCCTGAGGAAAGAGTGGAGATGGCAGAAGTCATGAGAAACAAACGACAAAAGAAAAAAAAATCATGAGTACTCGTCAATGCATGACGTCATCAATTGCACTACGTAACGGCCAATGAACCGTTTGTCTGCGTGTTTACACTTGAGTTTGCGCACTAAATCATCCCATTTTTCGATTTAATTTTTATAAATGAGGAATGTCAATTCCCTCAGCAACAACTATTGAATCATAAATAGTGTCAATTGTTACAGACATTATGGAAGAATTTGTTGAATTACGATAATGAATAAATTAATGATAACCTAGTTGTGATGGTGATGAATGAAGTATAAATGGCACTTGCTAATTTATTTTCATCACAAACTTACGATTGATGATGTCCTTTCTGTCATTCTCGTAACTAAGTATTAGTTTTATTTTTATCATTCGTCGGGGTTATGGGTTTGTTTATGTTTTGTTTTCGTATTTATAATCACAAGGTTACGAGTTACAAACTCACGACAAAACGGAAAAACGAGAAAAACTGTCGGCCATCATGAAATTATCCGGCACATTGATCCGAAAATGGGTTTACCGAGCAATGAATTTTATTTAATGTTGGCGACATCTTGTGCTCATCATAACAACCATCTCGTTGATAAGGTAGCTAAAATGTGTAGATTTTCTTGTTTGCTTTCAAGGATCAGTTATTATTATTAATTGTTGGAAAATTCTGCATCAGATTAAGGTGAAAAAAAAAAGTTTTAAGTTTTACTATTCAATGACTCATAAATTTTCAGTCGTGCTTTCATTTTTCGAAATTATTGCTAAAATTTTGTGGATTTTCTCACTGAGAAAAGAATTTGGTGAATTAAAAAAAAAACGGATTGCTTTGAAATTGACAAATTGAATTATTAAAATATTGAGTTGAATTGTAATTTAACTTGCTCGCAAGCATTCAAATTTGAAATTAGTATTCGTTAATATTTTTAAGGATGCGTTAAATTTAGGAACATATTTGGTTACCTCGACTAATTATTTTGAGTTGTATATCAAGATTTGAAAAATATTTTTCAACTACTCAATAGTCCCAAAAAAATAGTATAATAGAATTGAATAATTAATTTAAAAGTATATTTAATTGTTTTCACAAGATATTTATTAAGAAACAGCGAAGTGGCGCGGATCTATCAAATTCATAAATTAATCAAATGGTTACTAAAACATTTTTCATTGTTTCAAATTTAATTTAATAAAAACTATAATTTTCGATTGCAAATAAATAGGTTTTCTACATTGTACTCAATTTTTCTCTCAGTTAATTAATGTCACGAAAATAATACAACAAAGGTCTAACAATGAGGAATTATAATTAGTTTATGACCAATCAGATGAATTTAATTGCTTTTTACTGACAATAGTTTCAGCTGAATTTGTTCTCAATTCCATGTTCAAATTTTGGCGCCTTTCGGCTGGGGCTTCCATAACCAATTAAATTCCAGCGAAGTTTCATTCGGTCTGAAGAAGTCTCATAAACTCCCCAGTTGAAGCACGTGTAAATTCAATGTTTATTATCGTAATTTGATCGTATTTTCCACTCTCATCTCAAGACTGACATTCATTAATCATAAAATATGGCAGAAAGAGTACAAAAACGGTGTGAAAACTCAGTGCAGCACTTGGAGCTGATGGAGAAGATCAAATTGTTTGATGCACGTGAAATCAGGTTAGGAAAATAGTCTGACACTCTAAAATCCTACTGAAATAATAAAACCTAGTAAATCATTCTAAATTACCGACAATTAGTCTAAATATTTTCCTTCAACCAAAACCGCAATCCCTTTATTTCTCCCAAAATAAAATATTTAAAATAAAAATATTGCATTTTGGAGAAGATGGAATCAACTGAGATATAATTTTCCGCTTATTTTATAATCAATCTTAATTATAACAATATTAAAACATACGTGTTAATTTTAAAATGAAAATAACTTCCTCTCACTTCCATATTTTTAATAAAATTACTATAATGATTGAGATTATTTTATTCATAGGGGAATCATTAAAAAACGAAAGGATTATGAATACAAACTCTCGAGGACAATAAAAAGTAAAGAGGATTTTTTACGGTATATTCAGTATGAAATGGATCTTTTGAAACTCTTGAGACAACGAAGAAATGTGAGTAATTATATTTTATTCCTATCAACTCCGTTTTTGCCGATTTAGTGATTAAACAAAAATGGAATTTTATGTCTTTCACCAGTAATTTATAATTGATATACCCATATTTATTGGTTAGTTATTATTGATAACATAATAAAATTTTGAAAGCTATAAGTGCGGGACATTTAAGACATTCAAGAGCGTTTGAAAGACGCACTAAAAATTAAATTTTATTATGGATTTACCATTTTCAGAAATTCGGAATAACTCAGAAAAAACGCGATATTGATTATGGAATCGTCAACAGAGTGATGAATTTGTATAAAGAGGCTCTAGAGAGATTCAAAGATGATCTCAGATTTTACGTAGCTTACATGAAGTTTTGTAAACAAGTTGTAAGTATTTAATGAGCGTTATTCGACGAAATGATCACATATCACTAATTGTTTTATATGTTTCTAATTGAAAAGGGGTACAATGATGTAGTCAGTCGAACACTAACGGAAATGCTTCAAATTCACGGGGACAAACCAAAGTGCCATCATATTGCTGGCAAATGGGAGCTTGAGGAGAGAAAGAACATCAATAATGCACGAACTTATTTCATAAATGGTATTAATCATCACCAGGAATCACAATTGCTTTACACCGATGCACTTCAGTAAGTCTGATTAAATTTATATGATTGATCATCTACTTTTCTCAATTAAAAAGGAGATGAAATTGTTTTCAGTGGAGAAATCACATTTAGGCGATTAATTCTTTTAGCAAAAATTATAAACAATATCCTAAAATTTTTTAATCATTATAATTTTGATAAGAATCTTCAGAAATTTTATAACAAATCCAGAATGATTTTCAGCAAGAAATTCTCTGTAAGGAACAGTTCTTATCTATTTTCTCCAATTATAATTATAATTACCAACGATGTCAGTAGTGCCATTCTTATTTTTATACATAAAAACCGTTTCGAGTAATCAAGTTCAATAATTATCTCCAGATTAGAACTAGATCAAGCAGACGAAGCAGCTAAAAAATTAGAGGAATCGCCTGAAACATCCGCGGAAAAGTCCGAAGAAATGCCCCTGGGTATAAAAAGAGCTCTAATAATCTACAAAATGGCCTTCAAAAAAGTTAAAGACGTCTCATTCATAATCAATCTTTTGAACCTCTGCAAACATCACAAAAATACAAAAAAACTGGAGAATGAAATAATCTCAGATCTCACGCAAGAGTATTCCAACAAGCCCCAGATGTGGGAGACGATGGCACGACGAGAATTAGAAGGGCTCTCTTACGATCCACAGGAAGAGGACTCGATGGAAATTGAAACCCAAGAGGATCAGAACTCTCTACGAGATCGAATAACTAATTGCAACGAGGTTTACCAAGCTGCAGTTAAAAAATTGAAATCAGAGACAATGTGGTCGCTCTACATAGATTGTCTGCTCGAGATTAATCAAGATTTATCACATCTTCCTAATTATAAACGGAAGCTACTGAAGAACGCCTTGATTCAAGCTCACCAAGCCAAAAAATTGGAAGAAAAATATTATCTCTACTGGATTGACATGTTGACAACTGATAAAAAAGACGAAGCATCTGAAAACAAATTATACCAGGTCTTGTGTTATGGGACAGACGCTATTCCTACGAGTGTAAATCTATGGAAGATGAAGATAAAACACTTGATAAACTCAGGAAAAGATTCTCTCGTCATCGAAGAGTTTGCTAAAGCTTCGAAATTACTAGGTGGAAAGGCCCTGCCCCTTTGGCGAATGAAATTACTCTACTTTCAGGCCAAACATTCTGAGAAAGTCCAAGATATTTTTGCTGAAGCTATGAAAAGTGACGGGGAAATAGCCAAGGAAATGAAGCCATTGTATATTGAATGGTTGGTTTTAACCAAAGGAATTCAAGCAGCTAGACAAAAATACAACGAGCTCGCTATTCAACCTCCCACGTGTTTAGAGCTACATAAGAAGATGGCAGAGCTGGAGATGATCCAGCCGAAAATCTGCAAATCCAGTGCAAGAAGACCTCATGAACTAGCTACCCTGCATTATGGAAAATCTAACACTCAAGTGTGGATTGATTTTATTCTATTCGAAATGAAACATGGAGAGCCAATGAGAGTCACGGATATTCACAAAAGAGCCATCAAAACATTACAGCCAGCATTAACAGATGTTTTTATCACGGAGTATAGTCTTATCAAAGCTAATCCAGACACAATTGTATAATAAAATGGAACTGGTGGGTTGGAGACTCTTTCTTTGATTCTTTGAAAAAAATTAAATGTCTCATTTCTACGACCAATGAAAGATCTCACCAAAAAATAATCATCATTCCCATTCGCCAATGCCTCATCGTTACAGTAAATTTATATTCCAAATGTCGATGCTGATCAATTGAAGTGAGTCGATTAAAAATGAGTGCAGATTATTCTGTGTGGCTGAGGAAATTACAGCTCGAGAGGTATTTCATTTTCTAGTTGTGTTAACTTAATGTTTCGCTCGGTCTCATTGATCAGAGGAGCTCGATCTCCAGTTTTCAAGGTTGCTCGCATGTCCAGGCACATTATATCTGTCATCAATGAATGCTGTTTGTCGTCGAGGTTACGGTCAATTTGGATTAGCAAGGATTCAAGGCCATTGAATGTTGCTCTGAAATCAAAGTTCAGTTTCATTTAAAATCTGCAAAAGCAATTTCTAAAATCAAAATATTAGATTCTTCAAATTGGATAGGACATTTAAATATTTTCTTTGTTATGAAAACTTCCATTTTTTAATCTTCTCTTAATTGAATCATCGAAAAAATTCAAGAACAAGATATTTAATAAATATAATATTGGTAGCATTGATTTTAGAAAAAAAATTAATATTTTTAATGAAATGGCTTTTAATTTACGAAGAGTGCATCTTTCTCTAAAATTATTCTATCGAATGATTAAACACGTTGGAAAAAATTTTATATTGCACTTCAATAATTGTGATATGTTTCAATAAAAACATCTCATGATTTTTAAATAATTTATCTACTATAAATTGAATCGATTGCTTAACTGCCCATTTCCGCTTCTCAATCTTCTCTCAATTGAATGATCGAAAAAATCTACGAAAGCAAGATATTTAATAATAAATATAACATTGATAATGATTGAGTTCATAACATAAATAAATATTCTTGAGGATATGGTTTTAAATTTCCGGAGAGGGCATCTTCTAAAATTATTGTCTCAAACGATTAAACAAATCAGAACACATTTCGTATTGAACTTAAATGATTGTAATATATTTCTAAAAAGTATCTAATGATTTGTAAATAATTAAAATTAAAATGATTGATTAATTAGCAGAGCAGATGAATATTTACTTAGTGCAATCGATTTTGGTGATGAGCTCGGATTTGGTCTTTCTGAGCTGAATAACTTCGTCAGTCAAGCCAAATTGTGGCTCATCCCTGCATAATTCATAACCAGGTCTGTAGATGCGATTTTCCAGTCTAGTCTCAGCGCATTTAACAGCATCAACTTTGTTTTTAAGTGCCTCTTCAAGTCTAGTCAATTCATTCATCAATGATTCCATTTCCTCCTGCATCTTCCTCTTTTGCCACTCCATTTCATTTCTTGCTTTTTGTGTTTGATATATTCGCTTTCGTAAGGCATAATCAGTGGCGTCCTGTTGTGCTTCAGTGTCAATTTTCGCACGTTTACGCATTACATTCAGAGCCTCTCGGAAGCTCAGAGTGTCTTTCAATTCATTCTCAACAAGACTTCTTATGTAGCGGCAACGCTCCTGCCATGTTTCGTACGTGTTTGAGCTGAAATTTATTTCATTATTATTATATTTACAGCTGCATTTATGTAAGGAGAAGAATGATGCTGTAATAATATGGATATCCATGAAAAATTCTTTCATCCTTAACTTTTCACATTTTTCTAGATTTATACGCAGATTAATAATTTTAAGGAAACGTTAGAAACAATGTACATCATCGAATGGAGTTGAAATTTTAATTGGTTGGGATTCAATCATGTTTTCTATACTAAATTCATTATGTCGTTGAACGTTGAAAGAAAAATATTTATTGGGAAAATAATCCAAACATAATTATCGTATTTTCTTTTACATTAATTTGCACTTCCGAATTGCAGAGCAAAAATTAATTGTCGAATCTAGAAATCCATGATTTTTTTTAAGTGTTTATGAAATAATTTTCTCAATTAAATGTAATTTAAAAATTAGGATTTGAAAGCATATGGCATGCGATATTTGGACTGCTCACTTTTTAATAATTCAATAATTACATAGAGAATAATTACTTCTTGGGTATCCGGAGAGCATTTGGTTTATAGCTGATTCCCCCGGAGTTTCTATTTAGAATCAAGTTATCGCCATCAATAGCAAGAGTTTCAGTTTTATCGTTGAGATCTAAATTCAACTGAAAATTCACTTCCTCCAATTTATTGAGCTTTACCCAAGCAGCATGGATTTTCTCAGAGAGAGCTTTTTTCACAGCCTCAACAACAGTCAATTCTTTCTTGAGTTCAGTATCAGCTTCATCATAAGTCAATTCAGTTCCTCTCCTGCAATCTCTCATGGAAATGCATTGAGCCACGACTTGTAAAGGTAATTCTATATTATCTAGATCATTCTCACTCTCAGATTGTTCATCCCTTAATTGTTTCATTTCTGTGGACAGGTTGGAGGCCAATTTTTGGAAAATCTCCTGCCATCTCTTCAGCTCCTTGACTCGGTCATCCAATCGTGCGTCGTTCATTCGAGTGTCCCATTCTGTACGAATTTTCGTTTCGTTTCGAAGAGTTCTTGCTGTATTGCGGAGTGAAAATGAATCGGAAATTTGATTCTTCGCTGATTGCTGCAATTGCCACTGCTTTCCATACCAATCTGGTAATCCCAAGTGAGGGGTTGGTTTTTCGTATATCGTCACGGATTTCGCCATAATTTAATCACGCGATACCGTTAAAAAATCTTCAATATCGCCGCAGAAAAAATCTAGAGATTAATTCAACATTACTTCGGCCGCAAACACATTTGCGTTGCCTGGGTAACAATTCAGCAAAATTTCTATCGTCGCAATTATCGAATCGAGAAAATAATAAAGCTTGTAGAAACAACTTTGAAAATAATTGAATTAATATTACCGAAAGAGAAATTAATAGAAATCATTTAATTTCAGTTTCAATGGTAATGATGGTCATAATTCAAAATACTTCGAATTTCAAATTTTTCAATTCAAAGAAATAGAATTTTGAATATGATTTTGAAAAAATAGCGATAGTTTCAGCCCAATAAAATCTTTCAAAAATTTCTCCTAAAATGGAACTTTAGCCATTATATCCAACTAAAAGACAGATCATCCGTGGAACCCGAGAGTCAAGCAATCAGACAAGCCATAATATTCTATACTCAATGTTATTTTATTGTACAATTACAATTATGTGTTAAATTCATATTGCGACTAATCCACCATTCGACTTTCCAGCAATATTGATTTAATATTATTCTATGATATCTCTAGTATATATGCCCCGATATATCCTAACCCTCAAGACTTCTCTGCAAATTGAAATTTCAAATTTCCCGGTAAATTTCCGAGTTGCCGGCACCGCATGCGCACTCCTCACTCGTATCCTTCACCTCACTCACCCACATACACACCGACTCCTTCTCTCCGATTTGTTTACAAGCCGAAAAGTGAATAAATCTGTAAAAAAAGTGGTATCAGTTTTTTTTTTTAATTCGAAAGCTCGTTTAAAAAGTGAGAAAAAAAATAATCCTCATCGCCCATCACCCGGGAATCAGTGAAAAATACTCAGTCAGCACTAGAAATTCGAAAGTTATTGGTGCATTCGTCGTTGTGGCCAATTGTGGCGGGCAATGGTGGGGTAGCAACTACCGCATTGATAAAATTTTCAACATTTTCCAAAAATATCAGCCCAAGGCCCTGAAAAAAAATTCATTCTCCAGCAAACAGCAGAGACAAATTAGACGAGTCAAATCAGATAATGAGAAAATTGAGTATGAAAGGAAAAAGGAGACGATCCGATAATAACAGTGATGGTGAATCAGAGGAAAATGGCGGTGCAGGTAGTAACGCTGAGAATTCGGTAGATGCGACAGAAGCTGATGCGATGCCGAAAACAAAGCGTAAAGGATCGAGGGCTAAAAATAATGGTAAAAGTGGTGATGATCGATCTGTTACGCCACAAACCGAGGAGGTCGATGAAATTGAGGTAAAAGTTGATGAGGAGAATGAAAATGGTCATGGAGATAAGGGGGGAGCAAGGAAACGCCGGAAAAAGGAGGAACAGAAGCCAACAACTTCACAAGACAACGGCGATGAAAATAATGATGAGGATCAGGAATATGAGGTAAATTATTTGTTTTTCCCTCATAATATTCTTCAATTTGATTCTAGTTTTCTGGGTTTTTTTCAACGAATTATCTACGTGAGATGAAAATTAAAGAAAAAAAAAATACCACCAAACTCGAGGGATTCCCGCCATTACTGTTGTACATCGAATTGTTTTCTCAATCAACGCCATGTTTTTTAATTCTACATCCAGAAGGCTGTCGATGATTTATAATCGAACATCATCGAGATTATTGAATTGTTTCATTTTTTCTCAATTTCCGTTACAATAATTCCTCGATCATATCTTCAATTCTTCAATAATCGAAATCATCTGTCAGTCTCAGAGATATTTTGATCATTTTAGGTAGATATAATAAAATAATAAATTTCCATCACAATCTTTTTAATATTTCGAAATATTCAAGAATTGTAAAACGCATAAACGAATCATTTCACTCACTGAGATTATTATCAAAAAATTTAAATGCTTCAAACTTGTATTGATGATCAACTCCCACATTTTCTCTCTAAAATCTTTCATCCAATCGATAATCATCGTATTGATTAACATCCAATACGAAATTTATCAATTAATGAGGAATAAGAAAATTGCCCTTTCTCGATTTTTCAACATTCTCTTTCTGCACTTTCAGGTAGAGAAAATCGTTGCTCACAGAACGATTAAAGGAAGACGTCAATTCCTGGTTCGCTGGAAGGGTTACAATGAAGATGCAGACACCTGGGAGCAGGAGAAAGATCTCAACTGTCCAAAGTTGATCGAGGACTTCCTAGTTGAACAAGGGAGCAAGGAAGAGGCCGAGAGCTCGAGCAAAGCACCAAAGAAGGTGGAGAAGAAGGGAAAGAAACCGAAAAAGACTAACAATGGTAAAGAACAATAATCAAATAATTTTTCGTTATATTATTTTGATATGCAGAATGTCATACTCAACGCCTTATGTTTAGTAATAAATTCTATGTTTTTCTGACTCAAGTTAAAAAAGAGAACAACGCTAAGGAGGACAATGCTGAGTACGAAGTTGAGAGAATAATCGATGTATATTTTAAAAAGAATGGTAAACGTGAATTCTTGATAAGATGGAAGGGGTTCAAGCCGTCTGAAGACACGTGGGAGCCCGAGGATAACTTGAATTGTCCTGATTTGATAAAAAAATTTATGGTCAAAGTGGAAGAGGCAAAAGCTGTTGCACCGCGTGCTCTACGTACCAATCCAATCCACACTAAACGTTACACATTAGCTACGACAGATTCTGGAAGAAGGTTGTCCCGCAGGAACACTGGGAAGCAACGGTAAATTCATAAACAATTCTTTTTTTCGCAAAATTATCATTTATTCTTTCAATTTTTTTTATTTTATATTCTCTGACAGGGCTACCTACCACCATTGTGACGAGTAAATGTAACGAAAGGACTTGGAACGTTGTTTCAATTGGCCTTTCCTTCCCCCTTCTCCCCTCCTCCTTAGCATTGTATAAACGAGCTTTCCAGAGCCAGTGAGTTTATCATTATCTCATTTTATTGACAGATATGAAGCTCCTGATCCAGTTTTTTGTTTTGTTTTTTTTTCTTCACTAATTCCGAATTGAAGCACTAAAATCTAATTGGTTGAAGATTATATTGCTATTTAATGAAGAATCGAGTCAAATTTTCACACGTATTCGTTTCCAACTAACGAATTTTTTTACTGACCATTTTTTGTAATTATTGCGTCTTTGATCATTCATTAATAAAGTTACTGCATAATAATTGCACTGGAAGTTTTAATGTCTGTCGACTGCTCACATACAATTATCTGTAATGAGTAATTTTGGGAGAAAATTATGAGAGGCCTTTTTTCCATTGAGAATAGTTCCCTCCCAATAATCTCCTAATAATAGTTTGTCATAGAGACACATGATATTGAAATTTCCCCTGAGGGAATTACGTTTTATGACTTCAATACAGATTTATTTTAGTGCGGCACTCATTTGAGTCATTTGTTGCTAAATATTTCTTGATAAAGTGGTTTTATTTTCGGTTAAACTTCTAAGATTTGATCCTCAAATTGTATGTTTATTTTTTTTTCTTTTTATGCGATAGCTGATAAATATATGATGATTTATGTGCGAGTGATGTAATAAGATTTTACACGAAGCATGAAAATAAATTGAAATGAGAGGCGACAAATATCGATAGTAGTTTCAGTGAGTGTATTACCAGAGAATATACAAAAATCATACAGAGTGGTATGATATCTGAAGCAAAATCATAAAAATAAACCTTTAAGTTGGATTAAGTATGTATGTGTGTGCAATGTTACTTTGTAATATACGTCTGCAAGAATCATCGGGGTATTACTTCTGAATTATAATGAGTAATACAGAAAGAGAACATTGATTGAAATCATATGTGACTCATACTAAATTTTAAACTGATGTAAAGTTGTAATTTAACTATTATGAATTCAAAATGCACAACAAATCATACATATTGAATAAGACATCATAACTATTTAGGGATGATTTGAAACTTATTTAGGTAAAGAAAAAAATACCCATTTGTCAATAACAAATCATCAAAACATGCAAACGCAATAAAGAAAGTTTCAATATAAAATGTGTTGGGTTTTTTTATTATTAACGATAAACAATTCTCAAGTATAAGGTCAGGATTATGCATTATTTTAAAATGACTAACAATTATAATGTCAATAGTTCAGATTCTTTCAATAATTGCAATCCATTTGACCGTGAATTATTCATTTATCTGCAAAGAGTCAATGTACAGAAAATGAAGATTTTTGTTTAACAATTAATTAAGATTGGTGTATTTTTTCTGTATTATTTGGGTTCTTTCCTGATGAAACGACAATACGTTTTAATCATCCATATTATAGTAATTACCCATACCATATTTTATGTCTATTTCCATCAATTAAAATATTCAATAATTTAATTGTCAGTGAAACCATAACACAAAAAATGAAGACACTTTTCTGTAATGAAATTCATTGATTGCCCATATAATATTATGAGTTGTTTGTTGATTACGCTATAATATAGTTTAGTAATGGATATAATAAAAACAATAATTGCCATATTTTACGTTTTTGTTTTGGTGATTAAATAATTTAATGAGTGAAGTTGTAAAGAAACGATACAAAAACATACAATGGTCATCATCACAAATGATGCTTGTCTTGGAATTTTTTCGTTTCAAAGAGTTTGCAATTAATCATACCGGATTCAACCTTTTCACGACACATTGAGCAATAGAATTGGCCAATTTAAAGTTTAGTTTGAATAAAATCAGCCTATCAGAGGAGTCCACGTTAAATGACAAGTGGTACGAGAACCGGCTTTTGTCACTCCGTGGTGCGAGCGGTGCGAGCGATGCGAGCCACACATCACAAAACCACAAAACGTCCGACTGTCTACCACTTTCCATCCACTCCCAGTCCAATCACCTCTCCTGAATTAACAATTCGCAAAGAGTTAACAATGAGACCCTTAATAACTATTATCAGTGCATTTGCACTAGTAGTTATTGCGAGTGCTGACAAAGCAGCGAACGGTCCGAAAGTTACACAGAAGGTATGCAAATTGATAAATCAATCAATTATTAAATTGAATGCAGAAGGTAAATTTTTGCAAATTATTTATTCTCTTTATTGACTTTTTTGGTGGCATTCTAGGTGTGGTTTAATATAAAAATCGGTGGTGTCGATGCTGGAAGAGTTGAAATTGGACTTTTTGGTAAGACTGTTCCAAAAACTGCCCAGAATTTTGCTGAGCTTGCAACAAAGCCAAGTGGTGAGGGTTATAAAGGCAGCAAATTTCATCGTGTCATCAAGGACTTTATGATCCAGGGAGGTGACTTCACCAAAGGAGACGGCACTGGAGGTTGGTAACTCTTTTATTACTTTTATCAAACCACACCATAACTGGTTTTCAGGCACTTCTAAACTGTAAAAGGAATATTTGCCTTTCTTTTGTTCTGGAACATCGTACAGGGGTTCTAAAATTAATGTTACAACATTCTGACAATCACATCATCATATTGTTGAACTAGTTCACGAATTCGATGACGATTTTTCAATGGATTTCTTCATCTAAAACGAACTTATGTATTTTTTATGATGATTCCTCCAATTTTACAGAAGAAAATATTCTTGAAAAACATTATTTCATTTTATTAAATTTTCTATTCACATTTGCTGCTGAAAAACAAAAGACTACGAATTTTTCAATATTATCAGCGAAAAGCTGAGACTGTTTTTAATTTAAATCGAAAAATCGACGATAATTTTGTGCTACTTGACAATTCATCAATCGACTAATTGCTAAATACTTGCATCATCTACTTATCCTTGTTAAACCTTGTGGAATTTTCATTTGTCAGGTCGTAGCATTTATGGAGAGCGTTTTGCTGATGAAAACTTCAAGCTTAAACACTACGGAGCTGGTTGGTTGTCCATGGCAAATGCTGGAAAAGACACAAATGGATCTCAATTCTTTATCACCACTAAAGCAACTCCCTGGCTTGATGGAAGGCACGTCGTGTTCGGAAAGATTCTCAAAGGAATGGTTAGTAAATTCCATGAATTTTATTTTTAAAAAAAGGCAGGAAATCACTATGTGTCTATAAAATTCCAACGTCCGTTTCTCGTTTTTGTTAGGATATCATAAGAAAAATTGAAAATTCCAAAACTGATGGCCGTGACAAACCTGCGAAGGATGTCGTCATCGATGATTCAGGTGTTGAAGATGTGCCAGAGCCGTTCGCTGTGTCCAAGGAAGATGCCACCGATTAAAAATACACAACAATTTCAGAATTTTCCTTCATTTACGATTTTTAACATCTCTATTTTTATATGCGAAAAAAACAGTAGCTTAGAAAGTTGCAGTTTATTGAATTTTTTTGTACAAAGCCATTCGATTTAAATGAATAAAACAAGCTCAATGCAAACAAAGGAACAGAATACGTATGTAGGGGAAATATACTGGGGTAATACAGACACCTCGCTGAGTAAGTGTGGAGAATATCACACGTAAATATCCTGATTATAAATGGAATAGAGTTAACATGTGAAGTGGTCGGGATTATTCAGGAAAATTGGGAAAAAGAGTAAAATGGACACGGTTTTCCCTTCTCCAATCACTAATTTTAGTCGGGCATTAAATTCATCTGATTTTATATTGTTAGACATTTGTTATATTATTCTTTCGGCTGAATATCCCGGAATGAGGAACATTAGTTAAACTTGACAGGTATCTTTTTGTCACTTTGATTTCTCGTTGTAAGGGACTTGAAGATTATCTTTTCATAATCTTCTCCAGGTGTCAAGATACTCATCAGAGACTTCATCAGAGAACAGTTGAACTGAATCATCTCGTTTCACCATTTTATTGATCACTCAATATTTATCATTTTGACTATATAGACTCTGAAAGATGATCAATTATTAGTTCCGCGCATTATGGACAGATTTGCAAAGGAATTTGTCGTTTTCAAATTGGCCTTGGCGATTATGCTCAAACAATCATAATGATAGTTGGCAAAATAATTCTGGTAAATCTACCAAATCATTGGCCATCACTGCTATATGTAGGCGGCAGGAAGCATTCAAGTAAATATTACGTAAAATTACTCAAGTGACAGAGAAAATTCAAGTGCCGGCATTGCAATTTCTCCGCGAAAATAGAGACGAATCGCGGAAACCTGTAAAAAAAAATCGGCAACAGTTCCACAAAAATTTCTTCCGTTAACATTTCGCTCTGGAATTAAAGGACAAAAACTGTTACTTTTATTAAACAATTTGAAGGTTGTGCTGCCCTACATTAAACTGAAACGGAACTTATCTAAACAATATATTGTAACAATAATGGGCTCTCTGACATTAATTTACTATTAGATATCGGATTATTTGCATCCACAGATAAATTTTACTACCCATCATAAACGACATCCGAAATTTATAGGTTAACTCGATAATTTAGCGTGAATTATCGTCGATTGCACTTCATGATGTTCTCTAGAAACAGAAACACTTGATATTTATTCCATTTATTTAAAATATAGTGATATACGTAAATCAGAAGAAAAGTGAAAAGTGGACAACTGCACAATGAAAGGCCTCTTTGTTCATCCTTTTGTTTTCATTCTTTCAGTATTTATATTTATTGTTTATATACTCGGTGGATTACATTATCTGTCAAGTCTTGAAGAAAACACGTGCGATTTGACGTACATGTTTGAATATCCCCAATATGTCGTGAGTAAAACTTCATTTTTCAATTAATATAATAATTACGTACCACTTTTGACATTTAAATTAATTCATCGGCGTAATTAATTGTCAAAAATATTCTGCCGGTTGACAACAAATGTCTTGTAATCTTTTTGACTAATACTTCAATAAATATTTGATATTTTCAATTGCAGAGAATTGAATTGGATGATAAAATAGAAAAACGTCACCCCAGATACGCATTGTATGCGTATGGAGAAGGATTTGTTACTGATAAATTACGAAAAAAGCAGTTCACAGGAATTCCAGTATTATTTATCCCTGGAAATGCTGGATCTCATGAACAAGTCAGATCATTGGCCTCAGTGAGTCTCCGATTGGGTATCAAACGTCGGACTTCTTATCATTTCGACTATTTCTCAGTATCGTTAGCTGAAGGATACTCTGCCCTTTACGGAGGTGTCCTTGGTGATCAGACATCATTCGTTGCTGAGAGCATTCAACGAATTCTGAAGCTCTACCGAAAGAAGAGTGAAATTGTGCTGATTGGGCATTCGATGGGAGGAATTGTGGCGAAAGCAGCTTTATTACACAACAATCCTAATAACAAAACTCTGGCAAGTCTTTTAATTACACTGGCAACACCTCACGTACCTAGAGTTGCCTTTGACAAAACGACTTGCGACTTTTATCACCAAGTGAATAATCGAGCACGGGATCTGCAGAAACTTGGCACTTCTGTCATTTCAATTGGAGGTGGTTCCCGAGATGTCATGGTAACAACTCCCCAGATGATCGATCCGCATGCAGATCTTAATCTCATTGGTAGTTCAATTCCCGATTGTTGGAAGGCCCTCGATCACCTGTCGATTCTCTGGTGCAGACAATTTGTCATTCCACTCGTTAGGGCACTTTTTGATTCTGTTGATATCGAAAAGGGCAATGCTGTCATCTCTTACGACCACAACACACGACTGCAGGCATTTAATTATCATCTCACGAGTGTAAGTGGAAATTGAATCATTAAAAAAAAATTGTTTCTCCCATTGCTGTCCAATGTGCATCTTTGAGGCCACAAAGTTTCCAAAACACAACTTATTTTGATATGGAATGCTTTTCTGCATAACAGAATGCAATAGATTGACAAGTTTGTTCGATTATTTTAATATTATTTTACGAATTTACAGAAAGCACATTAACAAAAATATGTATAACATCAGAAAGACAAAAACAAAAGAAATTAGAAAGCTTTTGAGTTTTCTAGTTATTATAGAAAATTAATTTCCATCTTCCAGAGATATTCAAATAAATATTGGACTCACTACAATGAAAGGGTAACGTTTCACTCCTCCGGAGAATGGATTGAAGTTACTGAAGAACAATACACGTTTAGAGAATTCAACAATAAAAACAAAAAGGAATGGGAAATTTACTTGATGATTCCAATAAATCAAAAATTTACATACGTCGGCATCGATGCAATTAATCTAGAAACAAAGGACTGGATCTTCGCATGTTCTGCAATTCCTCGAGGTGAATTAAAAACCTGTGAATGGGGATGGAACTTGACTAACCGAACGCGAGTTCTCTCGATGTTTAAAAGAGATCTGAAAAGAAGTGTGGACTTGGATTTGAAGGATTTACGATTGAACGAAGAATTAACACACATTGTGGTGAGAATACCAGCGAAAACCTCAAACCCATCGACTATCCACATTGATTTATACTCTCTAGGAGATTCCAGAAAGTCTAGAGAAGTCATTGTCTCTGACAAGAGCTTGCATTGGATTCCATTTGGAGTTTCCACGATTTTACCGGTTTACAAATCCACTCATTTAAAATTAACTGGCTCGGAAATTCGACATTATATCCGTTTAAAGGGAATTAAGGACGTGATTTCTGTAAAATTGAAGAAACTTGATGCTCATGGTCACGATGATGATGACAGAAAATACGCTCATGCAGTTATTGAATTACTCGAGCCACAAAGTCATTCCAACTCGACATTTATCAGTCAACTTCGTGTATTATCCATCAAGTAAGTGTATGCAAATAAAATAATTATAATGTAATGATTAATTATCAAATTCTCCATTCACTGACAAAGGAGACTGAAGGAATGACATAGAGTTATATCGTATTAATGTATGGCTTAATCATAAATTACCCAATAGAGTTCTATACTTAATGATGAGAAAAACATTTATTAATTTCCTTATAAAATTTTCAGTGATATCGGACGGGAGAACGTTTTCAGGATCCAGACTTCAGCGACTGCAATTGTGAAATTGACTTTAGAGCCTCAATGCTATTACGAAATCGAAATCTCTCAAGGAGGAATAATTGATCGAATGGCGATGCACGTGAAGGATCGATGGAATCGATTATATCTGGTTCTGATGAGTCTTTGTCTGCTGATAATCAGTACAAGAATCGATGAAGAACGCAAAGGAACTGAAATCATGTACCTTGTCACAATCCTGGGGGTGATTCTCCAGAATTTAACACTAGAATTCATCACGTCCTTAGGATTTCTCTATCTTTTCGCGCTTTCCACGTGTTCCACAGTCATCTTCTCAGGATCATTAGTTCATAATTTTGCTGCACGATTCTTAGCAAAAGTCATCACGTTGTTCCCAATGGCTTGGTACAATTGGCTACTCAGTGAAGGCACTTACGAGCACCTCCCAATCCTCTCGAGTTTTTTCGTGATGTCGTTGATATCGACAAGCTGTGGAGCAATAGCAATGGTCATCTCAGTTATGATTTATCTACTGAAATTGACGCGTATGTACGAAGAGTATCTGGAGGAGTTGTTGATGTCTTCATTGAGAATTATTAGTAACAAGTTTGAAAAGTTTCTGAAGAGTCGGAAGTCCAGGAGGAGCAGTGTAAGTGACAGTGATGATATTGATCCTAGAACTAATATCCTGAATCACTTGATATTATTCATTATGTGGAGTCTTGCTGCTATTCCTGCTGTACCTTCGGTGCTCGTATGGGCTAAAAACTTTAGGTGAGATATATTACATGATATTGGAAACTCTAGGATGCTAAGGAGAGAAAATATTTTTTTTTTAGTTACGAATCGAGACTGTCTACTGAAGATCCAATCATGCTGTGGAGCTGGGTGATTATCACAGGCTGGGGATCCCTGGGACTTGTTAGAATTCCAAAAAGACATTCTAACGAATATATCAACTTCGTTGGAGTCAATCTTCAACGGATTCTTGGCTGGATGTTGCTCCTTACTGCTGGATCGACAAACCCAGCGTTTTATCAATGGACAATTCCTCCTATCGTAGCATTATCGATAACATGTATTGTATTATTATCGTTACTCCCGCGTTTTTGGCCGGAGGAACATAATGAACAAGAACAGAATGGAGAGAGTGATGGAAACAATTTTGTAGCAAGTGCCCTTGAAAATGATGAAATTTCTACGGAAAATGACGAGATAAAGACACAAAAGGATTAGGGACGGGGATTAGGGGTAAAATGGACTCGTTTTTTTTGTCAATATTTTCAAAGCTTTTTCCTAATTTTTTATAAAAATGTAGGGACGAAGTAATTAATGCGTTGATGTGCGTTTAAATTTCATATTTCATTAATTAACATGAAGTTTTAATTCTTCATACTAAATTCAATTGATAAATACTTAAAACAATGATAAAAATCTGATTTCTGATTAACATTAAACACTATTTGCACGAAGCAGAAATGAAGTTTTTTTTATAGTCTCGACGAGTCAATTCGCGGGACCATTGGAAGAAAAAACGTGAGAGGGAGGGAAGTCCATTCTACCCACCTTTTCCCCAAAATTTTCGTTTTATCGATGCGTTGCACAAATTTAGGTGGATGCTTTTGAGGGCTAGTCATTTAAGTATTAAAAATTGTTGAGGAACGAGTTTCTGCTTAGAACCTCCATTTTATCCTCCTCTCCTCTAGTATTAAAATTAGTTCATGTTTTGTATTTTAGGATAAATATTAAAACCTGTAACCATGAGGAAAAAGTATTGGATTAAAATTCTAACGCCGAAATTCGTGAGCACTAAGTACTGGAAAATTTGGATTTAACGAATCCAATGCTTTTGTTAGGAATAACAATGTCAATATGGGACAACGGAATCTGTTGAGAGCGTTGAAGATAATTTGGAAATATTATTTGACAACGGAACAATTTGGAAATGTCATTTCATATGACTTACTTCAACAGTGGTACTTAACATCAATAAAAAAATAAGAAAGAAAGAAGAGAAATATAGAAGAGCTCATAAAATTTTTCAGACAAAATCATCAGTGATAACAAATTTAAAACGAAGTGATAAAAGCCAAGGTATTAGCTATGAAGTATTGAATGTCAATTAGTTCAATAGTAAGTGGTTGTAATAGAGCAGATTAAGGTCATTATCTTGCTGATACTAAAACGTCGACCTTTCATTTCTCCATTGATTTACTTTTTGCTTTAAATTTTTGTTCAACTTATTTTCCGTAAAACTGATAAACGAAAACTACTGAAGAGAGACAAAACAGACTGCAGTGAATTATTGAAAAATTTATTCTCAATTCAACTGTCGAAGTCTGAAAGTTATTGGCAAATATTGAATATCTATTTCACTGTTGTACTTGAATGAATAGTGGAATGATTGAATGATTTATTTTGCAGTTGGGAGTGATTGTGTATATATCAAAGGGATGATAATAGAAATAATTGTGAAATTTTTAATAACGAACGTTAGCTCCAAGATTGGATCACAAATTGTAAATAATTAGACTGACAGAAATGAATAAAAAATAATTATGTAAATGAAATAGTTTACAGAAGATGGAACACTAGTGTTTACCTAGGAAAATTAAACTTAATCGTCACCTTCTGACACATAAGGATTCCATTATTTCAGCCAAACCAATAAATAAATGTCACTCGTGTTTTTTTTCATTGGCTTCACCTGGTAATTCATTTGAATGGATTACATTTCCCTTACGTTAACGTGATAAAAATACGAAGATAATAAGTAATTCTATTACTGATTGTTTGAATAAAATAAATTCTACGTTATTTAATAATTGCATACCTCAAAGTATTTACGATTCATCGAAAAGCATTCATGTATTTGCATTGAAAAAACTGTCAAATGCAACTATCAATCCATACACATCAGCATATGGACGGAATTTCACTTTTATACATAATACATAATCCAAGAGTCAACAATATCAAGAGACAAAGCAATTCGAATTCTCAAAATAATGGTAATAATGACGATAATAATAATAATGGAGATAGTTATAACAAAAAGCATCAAAAATGAAGAAGAGATGAATTCTAATCGACTATTTGTCGGAATATTGCAAACTCATGATGTGTTATCGATTGTACAAATTTGTTTTCTCATCTCTTGGGAGTTACTCTATCAATTATGCATTATAAATAACTGAAGTAGGCGGTTTTGTCACTTAATAATCCAAAGCCCACTCGTTATCCTGCAAAAATGAGTCAACTACTTCCTTCATTGATAGATTTGGGATCAGCTGATCCTGAGTGAGGCGAACACGTGTTACTGGATCAAAGTGCCCAACACGCTGGAGATGCTCTTCGATATCTTTTCGCTCGTACGTTATTCCACTGGGGGTTATCACTGGCTCCTGTAGAATCTCGAAGCTTATTTTGCCACAAAGGTAATCAGGAACTTCTCTTTTCTGTCAACAAAATTGTATAAAGCATTCATTTCATTTTTTAATGTAACTGAATTAGTACTTTTTCCACTGTCTCACATTATACTGATTTCAAGGAAAAAAATATATCTTTTTTTCAAGATCTAGATTTCCTGTCGAAACAATTTTTTACACCTATTTTCACTGATTAATGTTGTAGATCACCAAATTATATCTTTTAAACGTTTCACAGAGCAAAATAAATTTTAGAAAATAAATGACAGTAAACGAGTGCATAGTAAAAGAAAAGTACTAGTCAATTGAATCAATTACCCTTCGTCTTTCATCGACTTTGGCAAACAGATCATTCAATCTCGTAATGGAAGTCTCCTTTTTGTTCTCAATTTCAAGTCTCGCAATTGAAGTTGCTGAGGCATTAGCTGAATCCTCCTCTCCGTCATTTGCTTCACTACCAGCTTCATCACGGTCTGTAGACACCGAAGACTGTTGCTCCTCCAAGGCATTTAATCTCCTCTCAGCATCCTCGATAATCAATTGATTTAAGTACGTCTGCAGCTCAATATCTTGTGCCAAACGTTGTTCCTCCCTCAATTGAAATCTACGTTTTCTTGCTTGCCTCAGGACACTGGTTACATCATCTCCGTAATTGAGTTTCTGCTCTTTTGCCAAGTCAACAGCTGAAACATTCATTTAAAGCACTAAATACCGATAGACCAAAAGTTAATTGATGAAATAATTAAAGCCATTGTCTAAATATTAATATTTTTAAGTTAATTTTAATAGTTGATTTTTTCTTCAAGCGAAATGTTTAATTGGTCGCTTGCCAGGAAGTGTCTTTCGATATTTTCGATTGCAATTAAATGCCGAGAAAATCTAATAGATTGGAGAATCGACTAGAAGTGATGGTTTTCACTGACGTTGAGATACCTCGTTGCAAATGTTTAATAGCCTCGTCATAACATTCCATCTCCAGTAAAGCTAATCCAAGAAAAAAGTGTCCCTTGACCAAACAAGGATCCATATCCAGAGCATGTCGACAGTCTTGACACGATGAATCCCATCTCTTCAGCTTCAAATGACACAGAGCACGATTTGTAAAATATTGCGCCTGTCCTGGATTTTTTATCTAAAAAAAATGTAAACAATAGCAAAATATTGGGCATCACACCACAGCACAACCTACTAAGTACTTAATATTCTTTCAATCATTTATGTGAGCTTACAATAGCTTTTGTGTAACAATTAATTGCATCTTCATATTTGTGGAGGCCAAATAAACGATTACCCTGTTCCTTGAGTTCCTTATCCGTTAAATTAGCGGTCGAGTACATTTTACTCATTTTAATTGTTGGATTAGTTAAGAAAGAGAGTGCTGAGAAATTACGCACTCCACAATTCCAGTTTTGATGTTTTCTTTTTTTTTTAATTGTGGCTTTTCGCGCAATTCCTCAAGGTTTTATTCCGCTTTGTCCCAAAACTTTTACGCCATTTCACATTTTTGGAGCACTGAAACTTGATGCTTGCCTTGTGTGTTTTTCGGATCATTCACAATAAAAATTGTCAACATCTAACCTTACCCAATCATTCCGATTTTTTTTTGTTATTAGCGAATGGGGGAGAGGAATTGGATAAATGCTCTTCGAGCTCTCGAGTATTCTTAAATTGCTGCGCAATGGAAACCGTCACAAATATCAGTGACAAATGTGAGAAATAATTTCCAGAAATGTGTGCAATCGAGTACAATAAATGAAACACGTCTATCTCAACTGAGTATTTTTCGATTGATATATATATACTTTGATGAGATGTCAGAGCACCTGCTTTGACACCTGCAGTAAAATTATTGCTTTATATCCTTTTTATCGACGAAATTGGCGGAATTCCACAGGTGAGAGATGTCGCTGTTATGATGAACAGAGGCGCGACTGAAATGTCAGATTCAAAACTAAAAATTTTTGAGATATTCGAAAAGAAAAAAAATATATAAATATTATATGCAGGCGAGACTAGGACAATCTAGACGCAGCTCGATTGATAAAATTTCGTTTTGAGATTATAAATGTGATAAAGTTGACAGGAAAAGGGGGCGGGATTGTTGATGAAAATAGAAAGAATAGGGTAAAATGGCCACTCTGATTTCCCTCCTTCAATCAGCAATTTCAATCGTATATTAAATTTATCTGATTAGCTATTAATTAAGCATAATTCCAGTTTGTTAGATATTTGATGTATTATTCTCTTGGCCAAATATCCCAGAATGAGGAGCATTCATTAAACTTTCTCTGTAAGAAAGTTAAAGACTAAGACTAAAGTTAATTCATAATCTCCTCCAGATATCAAGATATTCATCTCGTTTCACAACTTTATCTATCAATTTTCATCATTTCGACTACATCAATAGGCTCTGACAGACTTTCAATTACTAGTTGCATTCAGAATTCCAAATGAATCATCAAATTCATCAGGTGTTGATTTTACCTATTTTTCAGAATTTCTCATTTTCTCGTCTTTTCCATTCGTCTAGTTCTCTTTTCTGCCATTCATAACGTTTTTCTTCAAGACTCTGAGGTTTTTTATAATTTTTTAGGGTTACATGACCGTCATTGAATTTTAAACTCAAGTACATTGGTGTAGGTAGTGTGGGTATGAAGATTGCATGATTTGATATCATGTGGATGGAATGAATGGGCCAGAGTATGGCTGCGATCTTTCGTCGTGTAATTGCAAGAGAGTTATTTAGTGTTACCAAAACATTCGGAAGTCGCCCAGAAGTGACAAAGATGGATGAACCTGGAGATTGTTTCGTGGGGAAGATGGATCATCATGCAGGAGTCCATGTCGATTCCAGGAAAGAACCCTGTCGAGCTGAAAAGTTTGGATCAAAGCTCAGAGGTGGGTCATGACGGTCATGACTATTTCATAAGCATCAATGATTGCAATGTCAATTTTTCTTCTGTGTGTAACACGCATGCGATAGGTGTCACTTATTCACCCGGGCTTTTATAAATTTTCTTCTGCATTCCACATTTTCACTTTCCAACCAATTAATAATCTATAGATAATCGACAAATAGTTCACGTACTGTTTGATTTCTCAGTTTTCTTGATAAATTAGGTAATATCGTATTAAAAAAATTAAGTTTGTTTATGTGGTATATCGTGGATGCGGGTAATATACTCGTTTTTTAATATTTTTCAATCTTTAAGTACTCAGCAAATAATCAATTGATAAACTGTTATGTATAAGATTCTTTGAAAGTAAAAAACAACGTAAATAATGCGAACATTGGTTAATAACAATGGACATAATCGAATGGGCTTAAAATTCAAATAATTGTACCTAAACCAAATTATTTATACTAAATTTACTACGTCTTTAAATAATGAGAGAACAAAATTACATTTTTTCGAAAGTATCAATTTTTTATTGAATCTGGTAATAATTAAATGATTTGAATAGTGCAATTATCATTTCAGATTGTATAATTTCGTGATCCAAGAAAGAGGTTCTCAATTAATTACTTAATTAGTTTTAATTAAATGATATTGCCCCAATTGAAATCAAAACATATCCATATCACCCCGTCATTAATTTTTAATTGAAATAATCTACGAAAAGTGTATGAGAATTTTTCAAATGATTTTTCCTATCTGCAGCTTCCCTTCCTAAATGGACAACCGAAAATAAACGCACAGTCTGGTTTAAAGTCGATCGGTCAGATTCTTCATGGATTCCTCACCTGGTGAACGAGGGATTCTACTTTCATCATGCCAGGGAGAATTACGTCACACTGTACCGATGTTTATCACCGGATGTTTCAGTTCCACCTTACGCTCACACAAATATAGGGGTAGGAGCTTTCGTGGTGAATGAGGAGACAAATGAGGTTCTCGTAATTAAGGAAAAACACACGAGTCTTCCGGTTAATCGATGGAAATTACCTGGAGGATATGTTGAACCAGGTAAACACATTCATCCTGCTGTCCATTTAATTTAATTGTCCTTGAAGAAGAAGTCCTTGAGATGAATAAAAGTGATAGGCTTAAAGAATATGAAAATGTGTATAAAATATAGAGAATGTTTTTTTATTTTCATCTATTCAGCCAATTTATCAACGAATTCTTTTTCAGGACTCATCTTTTTCAGTATTTGAATGTTTAAATTCTGTTCTAGGATTAAATAATCTAATGCAAGTATAATAATTAATCATTATAAGAATTAAAGCGTATAAGAATTTATCGTGGTTGATTGCTTATTTTTAAGGTGAAAATATTCCTGAAGCTGCGCAGAGGGAATTGCTGGAAGAAACTGGAATCAAAGCTCAATTCAAATCATTAGTTGCATTCAGACATGCCCACAATTATGCATTCGGCTGCAGTGATATCTATATGGTTGCCAGGATGGTACCCGAGACATTGGAAATTAAAAAGTGCGAACGAGAAATCTCTGATTGCACTTGGATGAAGGTTTGCTTTTTTAACGTTTAAAAAATAGGGTAATTAGTCTTTTTACTCTCGTCACTCACTACTTTTAATACAAAAACAAATTGCAATTTCGTTTTATAGTTGGATGAGTACTCTAATAGCCCAGATGTTCATGGACTCAATCGATTTATCGCTAAAAAAATGATCGAGTACTTGGAAAAACACATCGGAATCGGTCTCGTTCATGGACAACGCCCCAATTCGACGGAACCTATTTGGATTTATGTAATTACAGATAGTGACAATGCCGATTCATCTATTGCTAATTGATTACCGCCTAAGGTAAATAAATATTTAGGGAATCCATCGAGTCTTTAGTCTTTTTGAGGCTGACTAATGCTGCTTTCAAAAGTGCAGCCGAATAGTTTGATTTCTCTAATTCTATAGTAGTTAGTGACTTGGGAAAAACACAATTAAATTAATGGTGATTATTACTTATAAACTCCTAGAGAATCCAGATAGTTTAACGGTTTTAAAGAACTTTTCTTAGAATTTCAAAGTTTTAGAGATCGATTTTCCCAGATAATCTCATATCAACAAATTAATCGAGTCTCATTTTGCTTCTTCAAGTATCAATAATTAAACAATTAAAGTTAATTACCACGTTTTATCTGACATGTACAAATCTAACGTTTTCAAAGTTCAACAAATAAAACTCAACAGTTATTATTGTTGTTTTCATATTATTTTATACAATTCCTCTTTAACAACATAATACTCGTTTCAAATTAAACTCAAAATCCCCTGAATATTTCTTATTTATTAATTGACTGGTTTATTAAAAGAAGGAATCAAAAAGTAAATAGAATGTTTTTAAGGAATGAATATCAATTAGATTGAAGATTATCGCAACCGCCTCACGAGTGTAATTCATGAAACGATCGTTTTTACTACATACATATAAATTTTTTAAATAAAGTGTGCCACACACTTCATAATAATCACTAAATTATAATCAATATTGCAATTTAAAAATATTGCTTGTACTTAAATCGAACATTCTCTCCTGAAAATATATTCTTTCATTTTTTCAAATATATATTCTTAAAGACTATTTAACAAGAAAATGTTAATAACATCTCAATGTTGAACAGGTGAAATAGCGTGGCATATATAAAGAGTCATTCAACCTTAAGCTCTCACTGGTAGCAATGCTGTGCTTATATCAGAATTTATTTAATTACTTAATGGCGAATTGAATTAATAAGGGGTCAGTAAGCAGTCATTTTTGCTCCAATAGTCACTGGGATTTTCGTAATATTTTTTCTTAAATTTATTCCGCCAAAGTGCCTGGCATAAGCGACAAAAATGTTTTGGTTCAGATCCGAAATACCCATGTTCATTCAAAACCCTCCACTCTGTCCTCCAAGCATGATATCTTCCATACATCTCATCATCCTCATCAACATACCTCAAATAATTAAACAAATCCTCTGGCGAATGAAAATCTGTCACATGAATGAAAGAATGAGGTGGCAACAACCGATTGCAATCCTTTTTTGGTGGTCCCATGATCACTGGCACTGAAAATTTCGAATAGGCATTCCAGAATATTTTTTCTGTCAAGTATTCCCTGCAATTGGAGTTTTCAAAAGCTAGATAGAATTTATAATCTTTCAACAGAGGACAGTCTCGTCTGAAATGTCCTGGACAGACAGTTCTGTTGCCTCCTAGACATGTCCCAAAAATATCTAAGCTTTGTTCTGATTTTTTGAAAAGATTTTTCAGAGACTGGACATATTTCCACCGATTACTTTCACTTGTATCTTTTACGCAATTGCTACCCATTATTGCGACTAATTTGTCTTTCTTGGGGATTTTTTTCAGATAATCCGAGATTTTGGAGGGATGATTGGTGCTACTAGTATTAGAAAAAACAGATTTTCGAATTGTACGACCGTAGGGAACCCAAACATCACTGTCAGATCGATAAGTCATTGACCAATTGAATAATCCATTGTATTCTGGATAAAATGTTGTGTGGATTGGAGATTCATCTGTCAGGAAAATCCAGATTTGGTTTTTCTGTCGATTTCGATGAGACCATGTGGAAATTTCGACTGCGTCGTGTCTGGTCATTCGTTGAAGGTGAAATAAGACAGCATCGGATGTTCCTGATTCTTTTTCATTGTATGTCAGTTCACAGGATGTAATTGGACAATTTTCCCACGGTGAAAATCTGGAATTTAAAAAATCATATTAATTTCTAATTAAAAATATCAATTCAAAGAGAAGGTTTTAACTTGTACCTTATTGTAATTAAATGCAGCCTAAATCTGTTTTATTTTTTATTAATAAATGGAAATTGCGTTAAAGCCCAGTCGATGATGTAAATTATTATTCGCGATTTTATTTACTTTTTTTTTTATTTTTAGAGAATACCATTTGACCGTTTATCAATCGACTAGTTGCTAATTATTTAATTTATCGATTGAGCTTTGTTTAAACGTCGAAAAATGTTTAAAATGAAGATTGGAATAATTGTAGCATTCTCTAATTTAAAAGTGTTCACCTCTTCAAAGCATTAAAATGGTGGATGTGACGATCTTCTAGGGTTAAACCATATTTCCAAATGAGAATCAGCTTCTTTTCAGTTTTGTTTTCATATCCTGTTGAGTTCATTGAAATTCTCGTTGAATTGAAAGCCTCAACTCCTTCCTAGAAAATAAAATTGTGATACAATCATATGACAATAGAATCAAAGTTAATAGATGATACGAATTTGTTTATTATTGATTGACTTAAACTAAAATTAAAAATTGAGAAATTGAGAAATTGAGAAATGAACAAAAGTTATTATCTACGATGAAATCGAGATTTTGCAGTTATCATTTGTAAATGAATAAATATTAATGTCAATATTAATATTTACATTCCTCAGGTAGGTGTTTATTGAGAAGAAATTTAGCGTTTATAAATAAACGGTTTAAGGCCCGGCCTTCTCGAGATCTAGTGAGTTTTTTCCCCTAGAATTCCCTAGGTTTCGAGGAGAAAATTCTGTTTTACGGAATTACTAATTACGGCCAAAAAAATGCGTCAAAAATTCTGAATTTGGGATCAAATGAAAGGTCATAAACTGCGATACGTCGGCAATTAGGTCTCAGAGGGGAATAATAATCAGGGAAGTTTAATTATGCAATAATTTAGCACTCTTTTTTCCCCTGCA